>NC_048233.1:74048862-74218613 GCF_002007445.2 Ailuropoda melanoleuca | reverse complement strand
CCCCCTGGGCTCGGCCCAGCCCGGCTCTGAGTCCCACACTGACTCCGCTGCGCTCTTCCCCCTCCCGCAAGGCCCTCGTGCCATGCGGGTTCTGCCCCTCCGGTGGGCCTAGCGCCAGGGTATGAGGGAACTAATGGCGGGACCCTGGTCCCCAGGGTCCCAGTTGGTCCCCAGCAGCAGACAAAGAAGGCGGACAGGAGGGCCGTTGGAAGAAGGCAGAGAAAGGCGAGATGGTGTCGGGCGTGGGCTCCTAGAGCAAGCCAGGTGTGGACTCAGGTGGTGCGAAGTCACAGTCTGGCTTCCCAAGTGAATAGGTGGTGTGGCCTTGCATTAGTGGCTTCACAATCCTAAGTTTGGTTTTCTCATCTGTGAAATGGGGACAATAATGGTCCCTCTCATGGTTGTTGTGAGGATGAAAAGTGATAGAAATATGTTGTCACTGGAGGCAGGGAACACCCCACCTCCGGCTAGGATCCAGGTCTCACCCAGTTCTGTCCCCTTATCTTGAGGAGACCCTCTCATGGACTCTCCCTAGAGGGTCTTCTCACTAAAGATTGACTCAAGCCCCTCTTGACCCCAAACAGCTGTTAATGGTG
Organism: Ailuropoda melanoleuca; assembly: GCF_002007445.2. NCBI lineage: Eukaryota > Metazoa > Chordata > Mammalia > Carnivora > Ursidae > Ailuropoda > Ailuropoda melanoleuca. The sequence continues at coordinate 74,218,017 of NC_048233.1, read as the reverse complement.
AACTGAGCCCTTCCTCTTGGCTTCTCTCCTTCACACCACGACTTTCCCACATTTCTCTCACTTCTCACGTAGCACCTCAACTGCAGTTCCTGCAGAGCACCTCTCTTTTGCACCCACAGACACTCCATAGCTGGCTTCTCACATTCTAAGACTAGGAGCCAGCCCTTCCTCCTGCTGCCATAGTGGACTTCTTGGGATCCTTCTCATGGTTTTTCTGTTCCCTCCAGCACCTCTACCCCTGCCAATTCCAGGCCATGCTTCCCTTCTGGTCTCTCCCCTAAGAAGACTAAGCCTGTGAGTTCTTCCACAGAGCATAGACTGGGGACACTCAAACTTCTGGTCAAGGCTAGGGCCCCAGCTTTGGTGAGTCAAGAGTCTCTGACCAAACCTCACTGTTCTCTTTGGCCCCGTGAGAATTGCAGAGGCCCCGTCCTTACCTCTCTCTGAAGAAGGGTCAGAACAAACTGTCTTGTAGCTTGTGAGGTTCTATTTGGAAATCTGGACTGCTCCCTGGTCATGTCACCCCCTTTTCCTTCAATGTAGCACCCAGAAAGGAGTTGCAGGCACCTACCCTGCAGGAAACACCTCCCCACTTCCAGCCCTGAAAACATCCTACTACCTAGTGCCAAAGGTTCTTCTCCCTGCCTGTGGGCCCAGAGGAGTGGCCACTTTATCTTTCCTGCTATCTTGGCTTAGACTCCTTTCACTAGGACCAACAGTAACCACCTTCTGCTCAGATGCCTGGCTTTTGCTCCCAGGAAAGCGGTCTTGCCATAGCGGCTAGTAATTGTTGCTTAAGAGTATGTGCTTGCCTCAACTAGGAACACCCTCAGATCAGGAGTGTGTAAGACGACTCCATTTTCCAGAATCTTCTGCACAAGAACAAAGCTATTGTAGCTGCTGAGGCCAAGCCAAAGCCAGATTAGAGAGAAGCCAGGAGAAGGGAGAGAGGCAAGCACAGGTCCAGGTCTTGGTGGGCAGGAGCTTCAAAGCAGAGCGAAGGAGGAGTTGAATCCCCGGGGCCAAGTTCCTCCCTTTTCCCCCTTTCTCACTCTGTGCTGCGCAGTTTCTGTATTCCTGGGCCCTGTCTGAGCCCCTGCCCACAGGAAGTTGGGGTGTGGTGTGAGCTCACGAAACTCTTCCAGGGGTCCAAGGCTAAAAACCATCGTCAAAAAGCACACATACAGTGCAGAGAGAGGCCACTCTCCGGCCAGATGCCATGAGACAAAGCCAGCATCCAGGCCCTGGGCTTGGCTGTGGGCAGATCTCGACCACCTAGCTAGAGCCCTGCTTGGCGCGTGTTTCCCCTCCACACCACAGAGTACTGAAGCGGCTAAGTCGAGTTTATAAAGGGTGGCTTGAGGGCCTGGAGAGAACCCTGCCACTGACTGAGCCTTGGCCCTGGGGCTTGAGGTGGCCTGAAAGGCTGGGTCACTGCAGGACAGCACTCAGGAAGCTCATCTTGGGCCTGGAGTGCTCTGTACCATTTTGGCTGATGGACCCCCCAACTCTGGCCACGCTCTGGAGCGGCCTCCAGTCTGTGCTGCCTGCTTACCTAGGGGCCTCCCACTTCCTCCACCTCTGGCCATCCCTCTCCTCCCTGCCATGTCTGAGGCGGCTGTTGTGAGAAGCTCCTGGTTCCAGCAGAACCAAGGTGGTCTGGCATAAGGCTTCATTCAGGCTCAGCCTTACCTACTCCTCATTCCCAGACCTCCCACAAAATTGACGACAACACAGCTTTGCTCAGACAGGATCAGACATTTATGAAACAAGTGAATATTCACAAACTGTGGGAGAAACACACCTTCCCAGTAATAAAATCTCTGTATAAAGTGCATTTTGCCTGCGACCATCTCTTCCCCATGCCAGCCCTTGGATTAGGATTTGGGTCAATATTCTGTGGCAGCCCGGGGACACGTGGGTCAGAAGAGGGGAGGCATGAAGCCATCGTGGAACTCTGGGCCACTGGATGCCCCCTCCCCTCCCCTCCCAGGTCTGGGAGTGGACCGCTCTACTCCACTGGGAATGGGCCAGCTTGCCAGGGATGGAGAAGTAGGGGGAGGTGGTCTCACCAACTTGTACCTCAGGGAAAAGGGCCATCATCTAATAGGCAGGAAAAGGGAAACCCCCTCGTATTTGGCAGTGCTGCTGAACAAAACTGACTCTGGCCCCAAGTCCTCTGGCATTCTCAATTTCTCAAACTAGCCCTTCGAGGTTTGCTCTACTCCCCTTCTGGCAACAGCCCCCCATTCTCTTTCCTCCTGGCTGGGGCTAGGGGAACAGAGAAGACCCCAACTCAATGCTCTGAATAGACACCATCACCTGTGCCCTGCTTCCCCCACATTATTACGGGACATTTCTAGTGAGGGTGACATACATACAACTGTGGGGACTCTAAAGGCAGCTCTCTGGCTGAGAAAACCTGAGGACATCTCAGGAAGAAGCCTGTCAATGTGCTGGACAGCTGAGGGAACAGAGGCCTGACTCCAGGGTTCTGGTCCAAGGATAGAGGAGGACAATGAGGGACAGGGCAAGGGCCAAGGGAGTTAACAGCTATGAGGCTGGGAAAGGTCACAGGGGAGGTAGAGAGGAAAAGGCCCAGAGGCCAGCTTAATGTTACATGTGAGGACAAAAATCCAAAGAGGAATTAGCCTCTCAGTTACACACACACACTCTTTGTGGCTCAAGTGCAGGCCACGGGGTGGAAGGAAGACTTGCTCTAGCTGACCACACAGTCCTTTTCATTGTGTCCTTCTCCACACAGGCATTCAACAGTGGGAGGGTTGAGATGGGAGGCCAGGCCACTCCTGGAATGCAAGGCCTTGGCTTCTCTGGGTCAAACCTCCCACCTGCTGCTTCTGGAAGGGTTGGTGTGCTGGTTGAGATCTCTACTAGGACATTTCCCAACTGTCCCTGGCAGCTCCCGCCCGAGTCCACTTGCTGGGGTCCTTGGTATCCAGCCACTGGGAGAGCTGACAGAGCAGCTTGGACGCTGACCAGTCCCAGGCAGGCCCCAGAAGTCTACAGACCACAGGCTAGCACGGCTTTCCTGGCTGGGTGTCAGCTGACCTCAGTGGCAGCACGGTGATGTGGCCAGGGGGCCAGAGGGCTTTCTCCCACCAGGAACCTGGCTTCTTCCTGGCAGAGGCACTGAGTCGCCACAGTGAGCGCAGAGGCTGGCTCTCAGCTTGAAGAAGGAACAGTAAAAGCTCAGATTCGACAATAACCTTCGATATTCTGATAACCTTAGGTTTTCAGCCCCGGAAAGGGGGCTGCACTTTCTGGGCCAGCGTCTACAGTACTGTGTCTGTGGCACACTGGCCGGGTATCTGGGTGTACCTCCCTCCGAAGGTGGCAAGTCTGCAGATCTGTTTACAGCCTCACGCTCAGTCCCAGATGCCCGAGGAAGGCTCTGGAGGACACAGCGGCAGGAAATTTTAAAATAAGAAAGAAGCCAGACCAGGTGACTGTATCTGGACAGCATCTGTCCCCTCCAGCCTGCCCAGCCTCCGGCATCATAAAGCGGGAACTCAGCGGGGACCTGGCTGCTTCTAGAATCTCATGCTCTGGACAAAAGCCAGCAAAGTTGCCTTCCTGCTCCTCAGTCCGATGTGATGAAAGAGGGACGGAGGGCTCCGCGTGGGGGTGGGGTGCGGCAGATGCCAGAATCCCAGCTAGGGTCCTACGACTCTTCTCTTCAGACAAGGCAGCCGGCTCCCAGGGACAGGTTTGGCTGAAAGTCACTGCCATGACCTCTGGCCCGGTGTCTGGAGGCTGAGGTGTCCTCCAGCCCAAGCAGTGTTCAGAATCACAAGAGCGTAAACAGACGCATGCACACGCGAACAGGCACACCACTGCTTCCTCCGCACACACGTACACACATGCACATAGGCTTGCTCCGTCTCCACCGGTGGTCAGCGGCTCTGCGGGCCGCGCTCTGCTCCCGCGGTGGCTGCTCGGGCTCCCGGCTTCGCTCACGGAGCTGCAGTGCTGCGGCTGAAAGAGAAAAACAAGCGCACAAAGGAGCGTTCAGGAGGCTGCTCGTTGCCCAGGGACACAAACTCCTCTGGCTGCTTCTCCGGGGACACTCAACTGGGAACTAGGAAGAGCCCAGCGTGAGCTGCACTGGCCACAGTACCTGGGGTGCCCCCGGGAGGCTGTGACACAGGACAAGTTCTCCCTGCAGACCCTCTGAGCCCCCTCGGCGCCAGGGCTCAGGGCAGGAGAGAAGGAGAGGAGAGGCCGTATGGACTCACTTGAGGCCCTAGGTGATCCTTGCTCTCGTAGGACAAGGGCGGTTTTCCAAATCAAGGCACAACGGCTGCTGCCAGAGACACTCAGAAAACAAACGGGAGAAGAGAAGCCAGCTGGGACCAGTAATTTGAAGATGAAGGCAGTGACTGAGTTTAGAATCAGCAGGTGAGCAAATTTCCACATACAGATAAAAGAACCCTGGCACTGTGTGAGAAAACTGGGGGAGGGGGGTCACAGGGACACAAGGAGTCGTTTTAAATATTTATAACATCCTGAATTTGGAGCGCGGGGAAGAAATGGCCTCATGCCTGACAAGAGTGGACAGCATAAGCCAGTCATAATGCTGAGTTGCCTGTTTAAATAGGTCTAGTGTACCGGAGAGTGTACAGACATGCGGGGTTCCGTTAAAGGTTTGTGTGAGTTTAAACAATGGTGAGGCAGATGATAAAGAGGCTCACTGCACCTAGCGGCGGCCAGACACTATACAGTTGTTGTTGCTTTTAAAGATTTTATTTATTTGACTGAGAGAGAGAGCGTACAAGCAGGAGGAGCAGCAGGGAGGAGAGGGAGAAGCAGGCTCCCCATCGAGCAGGGAGCCGGATGCCCGGCCCGATCCCAGGACCCTGGGATCATGACCTGAGCTGAAGGCAGATGCTTAACGGACTGAGCCACCCAGGCGCCCCTATACAGTCGTATTATGGCTGAAGTGTGTCCTCCCCCAAATTCATACGTGAAAGGCCTAACCCCCAGTGCCACATAACGTGACTGTATTTGGAGAAAGGGTCTTTAATGAAGTAATTAAATTAAAGTGAGGTGATTAGGGTAGGCCCCAATCCCACATGACTGGTGACCTTACAAGAAGAGGAGATTAGCACACAGGCACACACAGAAAGAAGGCAGCCAGCACCTTGCTCTCAGATGTCAAGCCCTCAGAACTGCAAGAGAATAAATTTGTGCTGTTGAAGTCCCCCAGTCTGTGGCACCTTATTATGGCTGCCCTTGCAAACTAATACAGTTTGTGATCCTGTTAATCCTGAAGATATGGCCTTCAGTTTTACAGATGAGAAAACTGTAAAGAGGACAAGTGGCCCAGGATGACAGCACCAAAAGTCGCCGAGCCGAGCCAGAAAACCCCGGGCTGGCACCAACACCCATGTTCTTACCATGAAGCAACCTCTCTATCCTAGCATTGCTCCTCAAGACTTACAGGGGATGTAAGAGGAAACCCAACATGGTGGCATGAAGGCCAGTACACATTCGAGCAACATACACGGAAGTTCAGAATTTTGCAGAAGAGGGAAAATGCTCTGAAGGGTCAAAGACACTGGAGCCAGAGAGTCAAAATCAGTCCTCTGACACATTCAACCCTTTGAAGACAAATGTGAAATCTGAAGAAGATTTTATCTGGATGATGACGAGTTATCTAGAAGCTACAGAGAATAAAGAAACAAATGTAAGGGTGGGTACCTGAATGGGTTAGTACTGAGTGCCTCATTCTTTAAAATATGTATTATTGTCAATAAATTTTTCCTTTAAGCTTGTACCATAATAACCTAGCCATGTTTTTCCTATAAATAAATGTATCAGTTTCTAAAGCATGGATATGTTTATTGAGACGTGCTGTGATATATATTTTACACGCAGGTCTCGCTCTGGCCCATTAAGCCAGAGATGATTTTGCTTCTGAAACTGCAAATTTCAGGACTGGAGGGCGTACCAGAGCAGGTCCTCTTCCTGATTCCTCTGTTTATCGTGTTTTCTCCACCTTTCAGGATGGGGGAAGATGAAGAGTGCATAAAGATTCCTTAGAACACGGGCTCTTACTCTGGGGTTCTTGGACTCTTTAGTGGTCCAAGGATAGGCTTAAGGGGTAATCCATGAGGCCCTTGAAGATCGGTGCACATCTTCCTGTGTGTGTGAATAGCTACCACTTTCTGGGGAGGGCTCCATCCTTTATCAGACTCTCCAAAGCACGAGTAATCCCAGCAGGGTTTGCGAACCAGTGCCTATGTATGGTTGGAAAAAATATATTACTAAATTGATTTTACTTATTTCTCAATGTAGTTATCAGAAATTTAAAATTATACTTGTGGCATGGATGGTAGATCTGACAGGACTGAGTTTGAGGCAATGAAGTCTTTGTAACTAGGGAAAGACAAAGCCTCCTCTTTTCCAGATTCTTTTTTTTTTTTTTTAAAGATTTTATTTATTTATTCGACAGAGATAGAGACAGCCAGTGAGAGAGGGAACAAGCAGGGGGAGTGGGAGAGGAAGAAGCAGGCTCACAGCAGAGGAGCCTGATGTGGGGGCTCGATCCCATAACGCCAGGATCACGCCCTGAGCCGAAGGCAGATGCTTAACCGCTGTGCCACCCAGGCGCCCCTCTTTTCCAGATTCTCTGATCAAATACCCGGCAGCCTAACTGTGCAGGCAAATTGTTTAATTTTAGCCAGTGATCTTCATAGCTTCTGGCAAACTTGTCTCTGAGTGCGTCTGATAGTTGCTTATAGAAGAGCTAGCGAGGCTTCGCCACAGAAGGTGAGTGGCTCAGAGGATACTGGGTATGTGGTAACGGACTAAGGATTTCCAGACTCCCTCTCCATCTAGATCCTACAACGGAAGAGACACGCACCTATTTCATCGGGCAATGGCTCCACCACTCCATGGTGGCTGTCCAGGGTCGTTGAGGCCTTCATGCAAGAGCGGACAAGAGCCCTGCCTTCACTCCTGAGATCATGTGAATAATGGATCCATGTACTTGCTAACAGCATTGGCTTGCTTTTGGTTAAAAATGCCCTTTTCAGGGACAGGCTTAATTCAAATGCTTAGACGGTCTTTTTACCAAAAAGCATCAAAATCCTCTCTCTCACTCTCTTTTTTTGGCTGCTCACCTTCATTATGTTTCCTTGGGGGATGGCCCAAGACTTCCGAGGTCACTGTATGTATAAAAAACACTATTTTTGAATCAGGTGACTTTGTGAGCATCTTTAATCAAATTTATAAGATTATTTTCTAATATGCTTTGTCAACTTTCTTGGTGATTCTTTTACACCTCACAGTGAAAATGACCCATCGTACAATCTGTCGATGGCATTCACTGAATTCCAATCAGGCTTATGATGCATCTCATGTACTTTAAAGTACCATAATCAAGAGGCTATGTTCCTTAACGTGCATTTCCCTTTTCCATTTGGCATACACTGGTAACGAGTGGGCATTCCAGGCTACTACGAGAGCTGAAGATGTACCCTGTTCCCTCCACATTTAACATCTGAGCAATGCATTTGTCAGCTCCTCAATTATTCGGCATCATAATTCAACATTTTCCAAAGGAAAACAACAAATGCCTAAACTGAGACTATAAGCAGTCAGGTGGCTATAAGGCTAACACCTCAGACCCATGTTGACTTGGGCATAATTGTGCTATGGGGCAGGTTCGGGAAGGGAGCTGGCAGTGTGTGGCCACAGATAAGCCCCCATGACCCAAGTCCCTCTATGACCAGTTCAAAACCACAAACACAGAACCAAGATTTGGAAGAACCAGCGTGTTCTTGTCCACAAAGTTAGTCAAAGGCCTAGTCAACTAGTTCCTCAAGCTGCTCTATCAGCAGATAACTAGATAGTTCCTGCGTTCTTGTTCTCAAGCCAGAGCATAAGTCTGCAGAAAAAATGGGGCTGGGGAAATCAAATGAGGCCCTGAGGGAAAGTGATGACAGCAGCACTAAGAGAAAGGGAAGAACAGCTTGGGGGAGGCATCAAGGGAAAAATAAACTCATAAAACATGCGCTGAAAAATCAATCTCTCAATTATCTGACTCTTTCAACCTGTCATTAAATACGAGAACCACAGAAGCAGCTGCTGGAACACAAAGTGAGTTAATACTGCTTCCCTCAGCGCACCCAGCGTTAGGATTACCCCCCGGGTACCTGCATACTGGATGCTAACAAGAAAGCCCAGTGTGTGAGGCCCCCGTGCCCCTGATCCTAGCCCGCAGGGGCATGTGGACGATTCGCCCCGTGCCCCTGATCCTAGCCCACAGGGGCGTGTGGACGAAGCGCATGCAGGGCCTTGCGACGGCAGAGGATATTGCAACAAGCTCAAGGTTGGCGGAAACTTTGTCTCAGTGCCCAGGAGCTTGAAAGGGGCAGAAGGCTTGCTACCAGCTCCCAAGTTAGGTACGGGGAAATACAGAGGTGCAGCTGGGCCCGGATGGGCCAGGATGGGGTACAAAGCTGGGCTCTCAGCTCCATCTCATTCCTCATGTCAATGACACCCTTTCCCTTCCTGCATCATACAAATCCCACAGCAACAGGGAGGGGACGTCAGTCAGCCAACAGCTGCTGGGGGGGGGCAGGGGCAAGTGCAAAGGGACACCTCCACACATCCCAACTTCTCATTTCCAGGGTGAGACGTGGAAAGGGGAGGCAACTCGGCATGGAAAGGGCTCCCAGGCAGTGAGTGGCAGGACAGCAGCGCGCTCGCTGGTCTGAGCGGAAAGCCCAAACACCGCACTGTGTCCCCTTCCCCTATGCAGCGTCTGAGACCGCCCACCGCCTTCCACACACGCTGTTTCAGGTAAGGAGGGATACACAACGGAATGAAGTGCCAAAATGACAAGGAGATTCCAGGGGTCAGGTTTTCCACAGTGAACCTCCAGGGCTAATGCAGCCTCGGTGGACTACGGGCAGGGGAGGGGAGGGGAGGGGAGGGGTGGTCCTCGGCCAGGAACCTTATGTATTCAATGGGGCTTCTCTCAACAGATCACTGTGTACCAGCCGATGGGCAAATGGATCACGTGAGCTGGCTCCCCACGGTAAAATGTTTGGACAAATAAGAAAAATCTCTACACAATTGGCGGCTGATGGAATCCTGGGCAGTCAGCAGCTCTGGGGATTATGGGGAAGCCTCTGAAATGGTAGCTATTTGGGGGCTGGCTTATTTTTCAGTTTAGTGAACACTGTACAGTAAAACCAGATGCAGACAGACATCGGCGTGGGTTTTAGGTAAGCATGAACCCTACTGATATCAGGGCGTGTTTTACACGGTAAACCATTGTCTGTCCTGTGAACTGCCACGGGTCTGAGGCATTAGAAATAACAGAACCACAAAACGATAGAGCTCAGAGCTAAACAGGGCCTCAAAAGGTTCAGGATGAAGACTTCAGGCTGGTAAAGATTGATGAGTCACACTTCACAGATACAGTGTCTCAGAAAGGCTAAGTGTCCTGCTCCAAGGCACACAACTAAAACTGACCGAGAGAAGAGGGGAGAAAGGGCAAGTCTGCTTCTCAGAACACCGTGTCAGCTTAGGCCATGTGGCCATAGCTGTGTGGCCCACTTAGCCCAGAGGGCTGCCTTTGACTAACATAACGATAATACAATCCAAGATGCCCTGAGAAGTGCGTGCAGGATGGAAATGTGACTTCTTCTCCATGGTGCGTTTTACTTGTTCGAAGGCTTTGCGTGTATGGTTGACATTTTCTTCCCCTGCCGTGTATGCTCGATGGGCCGGGCAGGTGACAAGATGATATTATCACTACTTTACTGATGGGGACGTGGAACGCCCTGAGGGCCAGGCACTACCAGCAGCGTACAGAGAAACACAAGTTTACTCTCCTCGCAGGGTTTCCAAAGAACACGTGCCTTCTTCTCTAGTCTGTCTCGTCCTCTGGCTTCCTGGCTCCCACTTCAGAGCAAGTAGCCATGATGAAGGGCAAGGCAAACCTTGAGATCAGTCCTTAAGATCCCAATAGGCCGAAGAATAATTTCCCGGAGGGCAAGGCCAGAGACAGGCTGACCTCCCCACCCTTGTAATGTTTTCACTTGGGGTCATGGCTATCGCCTCTCAGCTGGCTCCCCCACTGCCACGTTTCCTCTGCAGGCCCCAGCCCAGTGCTTCCAAAAATGTCAGGTGGATCATTTCACTCTCCTGTTCCAAAACGTTCCTTAGCATCCAGAGTACACCAAAGATTCACCTGCCTGACATTTATGACCCTTCATGATCCAACCCAACGGTAGTCTTATGTTCTTCTAAAATAATAATGATAACAGTATCTGTAATAATTATACTGGATACTTATGAACTTATGAGCCAGGCATTGGGCTAATTGCCCTGCATATCACCTAGACACTGTCAGTGGTCTACCAGTATCCACACTTCCTCGCTACCAAAACCTAGATTTTGTTCGGTGGTGGCTCACGGGCCTGACATAGACAATGAATCATGATTGGTCTAAGTCAGTGATTTTCAAAGTATCGTCCAGAACAGCAGCAGCACCAGCGGCTGGGAACTTTTTAGAAATGCAAACTCTTAGGCCCCACCCCAGACCTACTGAATCAGAAGCTCTGGGAGTGGGCCCAGCAATCTGCGGTTTAACAAACCATCTAGGGGATTCTACGACTTACTCAATTTGGAAAACCAATGGTCTAAACCAATTCTGACAATCCGGATCCCCACTTCCCACGTTGGGGGTGGCTTTGTGACTTAGTCTGGGCTCATGAGACCAATGTGAAAAGCTGGGGGAGGGGTATTCTGGGCAAGCTTTTATTTTCTTGGTAAAAAGGAGGAAAGACATCTCCTGATAACCTTCTTAATATAAAATTGCAACCCTCACTGTGCCCCTTTATTTTCTATCTTCTTACCAACTTGAATTCTTCTTCATACCACTTCGAGCCTCTTGACTCTGTCTATTGTCTTTCTCCTCCACCAAGACACACCCAAGAGGGAAGGCCTTTGTCAGTCATGTTCAGCATGTCCCAATAGCCCAATGAGCACAAGAGTGACTAGCAAACTGTGCTCAAAAACTTGGTGTGTGTTTACTGATGAATGAGTGCAGCTGTCTCTGCTACTCCTCTTCTTTCTTGCTTTGAATGAGGAATTGATGGCTGAGGCTGTGGCAGTCATCTTGAGACCAAGAAGCAAGAGAATCGCAGAAAAACTGGCTCAGACATTGCTGAGCCACCAAGCGATGCCCAACTCAGGGCCTCTTATTAGGGAAAAAATAAATAAATCCCTATTTGCTTGAGCCACAGCAGTCAGCTCTCCTGCTCCTGACAGCCCCACGCATTCCTACCTGACAGATAGAGTTAATAATTCAACCTTTCAACAACCGAATTCAGAGGTAAGGAAATGAAGTCTCATGGCGGTTAAGTAATTTGTACAAGATCATGTAATCCTGAAGCTATTGTTCTTATATGAAATGCCCTCCTTGTGGCCTAAATCCAACTCACCTTTCAGCCCCAAGTGTAAACGTCTGTGTCGCATTCCCTGATCACCCCAACCCACCAATAGCCGGCTTGTGCGAAGTGTGTACAGTCTAGATCATCAGTCTAGGAATTACAAGTTATCTGTCTTCTTTTCTAAGTAGACTGTTGAATGCTTGTGGGTGGGCATCATAACACATCTTATATGCTTATGTTTCCCTTCTTCCCACACCTGCTGGCAACAATTTCAATCTGAACTGGATGCCATTAGCTTACTGAGCAACCTTGACCCAGACATTTAAGCTCTCTATTCTTTGATCTTCTCACCTGGAAGTCATACTATCAGCCTGGCAAGCTCCAGATTTGTAAGACAGAATGAACTTTGCTTAGTATCACAGAGCTAAGAGATAACCTAGTAGTATCTAAGTAGTATCCCAGGCTGCCGGTGCTTCTAGAACAAGCCCGTACAAATCTACCAGCAACGTCTATGACAAAGAGCCTAGTAGGGTAAAGGGCACAAGCATCAAACCCTCGCTGTCTCACCCAGCACTCAAGCACAGACACTCAAACCAGATGGCCCCACCTGGCCCTGCAATGGAAGGGTTGGGAAAAAAGAATCGATTAGCTCCATAGGAAAAAAAAAAAATCACTCTGCAGTCTAATGATGCAGACATGGCACATGAAGAGCACCTGAGATGACGACTCCCAGAGAAGAGTCATTTATGTTCCCCAAGAAAGGCATGAAAGTCCCTTCCTGCTCTGTGGAAGGAGCCAGTTTTTATTTTTGTTTTTTTAATGACATTCACAGGGCTTCGAAGAAAGCTGAGTGCTGACAGGGAAGGGCAGAGCCAAGGCCACGAGGAAGGTGCGAATGGAGGAGGGAAGTGGCCTTAAGGGGCGCAGATGATGGGCGGCCAGACGCTACAGGGCCTCAGCGGGGGCTGAGCCTACCGCCTGCGCACAGCCCTCGGCCTTTCTTCGGAAGGTGAGTGCTGCCCTCCGCTGGCCTGCCTGTGGGACACAGCCTGTCCCTGAGGGCAGGCAGCGGGTCCTGGAGCCTCCTCGGACCCTGCCATGGGGCCGTTTCTCCCACAGCTTCACCTTCTGGCTCTGCTTCCTTTTTGAAGGATTTGACTCACTTTGATAAGTAGCAAGAGCCAAAAAAAAAATGTTTTTCCTTAGTTGGTTAAGAAAAAGGCTTTACTTTTAAATTTTAGAAGAAAACTTAAAAGGTATAGAAGTCAGAATGGTAGAAATTTAAGGTTGAAATCCTAAAAAAAATCCTGCAATCTCCACCAGGTTTTAATCTAGTTTGCTGGGTTTTAACCCTCAGATCCAAACCCAGCCCCTCCTCTCCCGCCTTCCTTCCCAAGGGTGACTCTAACCTGCTGTCATTCACTCTCAGACATCCCTGCTCGGCGGCTCTGGGGCGGGCAATTCTGCCACCCTGGCCCGTTTGCTGAGTTCTTCACCCGGTGGCTCCTCGGCTGCTTCCAACTTGCGTTTGGGGGATGCTGGGCCACTGGGTAGTGGTCTTGGGCCTGCAGGGAAGCAGGTCGAAGTGTCACACAGACTGTGCGTCAAGCCAAGATGATCTGAAACTGGGCAGCTCTTTAAGGGGCAGGGAGCCTGCATCGAAGCCATGCCAACATGTTGCTCCTCCCACCTGCCCCTCAGCCTTCCTTTCAGCAGTGACCTTGCCCGGAAATATCTAAGGAGAGCATGACCAGGGCCTGCTGGCAGCATGGCCAGCTTTTGGGCCCCAAACCCCAGGGGTTCCAGAGGCTCATTTGGCGTGCCTGTGGAAGTGGACCTTGCTCTGAAGGCCAGGCATTCCCTCCGTGACCTGGACCAGCTCCTGAAACAGCGCCCTTACCTGTGGAGCCAGCTGGCTGGGCAAACCAGAAAGGTCCCCGGAGCTCTTGCTCGTCTCGTCTTACTGATATTTATCCCAGGCTGAGGCGGGGAGGTTGAGAATTCAGCCCCACTACCGGGCTGTGCCACCACCTCCTGCCTGGACAACCACGGCTGCCTCCTTTCTAGCCTCCCTGTCCTCGCTCCTGCCCACGCTGTTGCCTCCACATAGCAGGCGGAGTGAGCTTTTGAAAACTTAGATCAGATCCCCATTCCTCCACCCTGCTGCCCACCCGAAGTGCCTTCTTGCACTGATGACACATTCCCCCTCCTCCTCATGGGCGCAGAGTCTGGGGATGCTACTCCGGCCACAGCTCGTCCTCCTCTCATTCTAGCTCCTCCCTCAAGACATGCCAGATACACTGGCTTCCCTTTCTCTGTTCCTTGCATGAGCTAAGCTCATTCTGTCTCTGGTCTTTTCTTGCTATTCCCTTTGCCTGGAATGCTCTTCTCCCAGTTCTCGGAAAGCCAGGTTCTGCTTGTGACTTGGGTCCCTGCTTAGACAGGCATTTCCTGACTACTCCAATCTAAAGTACCTGAAGGAATCCCTCTTCCCCAGCCCCTCTCATATCAGATCATTCAATTTTATTTTCCCCAAAAGCACTTGTTATCTGAAATGACCTTGCACAGTTCCTTTACCATGTGTCTCTCCCAAGTGGAATATAAGCTCTATATTATGGGGCATAGACTCATTCCAGCCTTTGTCCTCAGCCCTCAATGACTCAAGTGGCAGTTCTGCAGTGTCCTTTGGATGGACACAGGCCATAGGAGGCCAGCTGCTACTCACCTGCACTGCTCATGCTCCCAGTTTGGCTCGAGCTGGGCTCTGCCACCGGGTTGCTGAGGTCTTCCACACAGGAAGGGACAGACGCCAGCAGACCTAGGAGATAGGCAGGGGAGCAATCAGAACATCATCTCACAGGACTGCAGAGGGCCACAGGGCAGCTGAAGACAAGATGGGGTGGTAGGGGAGAGGGGGTGCTGGGCCATAACACTGAGTTCCACCTCTTCCCACTGGCCACAATTAAGGGAGCCCTGATCCAGCCCAGCCTGCAGTGCCCTGTGCCCTGGGAAGTCAAGTCAACTTAACAGCTTAGAAGAGAGCACTTGGTCTCCTTTTCCAATATCTGGAAATCCCCGCTGAGCCTGCAGGGACACCCTTCCCTTCAGTGAGCTAGGGGATGGGGGTGGGAGTAGTGGCTCCTTACAGAGTCCCCGGTAGCGGGAGAGCTGCTGGTAAATCTGCTTCATTCGCTCAATGTTGAGCCGGCTGGTCTCAGCATGGTTGACTATGGGCCGGGGGTAGTCCACACCAATGATGCACTTGGCTGCCTTCTGAATGGACTCGGGGGCATTCCAGGGCTCATAGATGTATCGAGAGGGAAATCCTTTCAATATGGGCAGGTATCGCCTGAAACACACACATTGGACAACCGGTCAGCACACTGCACCTCTCCTTCAAAGGGTCAAGGGTATCTTATTTTAGGAGCTAGTCCCAGCAGCCAGGAGCCAGAGAGCCTGGACCGCATCCTTACCTGATGTAGTCTCCACTGGGGTCGGTGCGGCGGCCGAAGCCCACAGGGCAGTAGCAGTGAAAGAACTGCTGGAAGAATGCACTGCAGGACAGCCACATCCAGCTGCCCGCATTCACGCTAAAATCAGCATCCAGGAGCAGCTCATCAAATACCTACATGGGGACAGGGTAGGACAGTCAGCCTCGATGGGGACCTACTGCCTGGGTTCTCCCCAAGTTACCACACGCCCCATGGAGAAGAGAGAGCCAGAACCCTTCTGCTGATGGCAAGCCAAGAAGGATCTGGAGGGGATCCCCTGAATCCAGGGATCCCACCCCATGCCCCAGCTCAGAAGAGGGCTACCCTTGCTGGGCCTGACAAGAAGGTACGGACCAGCTTCCTCAGAGACAGCACTCACCCGGACCCCGCTCTCCCAGCTGACCCAGAGGTCCCCGCGGGTGAGGAAGCAGGCCACGGCGTGCCGGGCCAGATGGTGGATCCAGCCCTCCTGTCTCAGCTGGGTCATGATGGCGTCAATCCAAGGGAAGCCTGTCTTGCCCTCGGCCCACTTGGCCAGGGCCTCGGGGTTGCGGTCCCAGGGGATCTGGATGCAGATGGGGTTCCCTTCCATGCGGTCAAACCTGGGGTTGTTGGTGGCTGCCGTGTAGAAGAACTCTCGCCACAGGAGTTGCCCAAACAGGGAGAGGGGGGGCGTGCTGTTCCGCTTCACCTAGGGTGGGGGTGGCACACGGATATAACACTTGCCCAGCTCTCAGCACCACGTCACTCCGATCTCTCCCACAAAGCAATCTGGAGCTGTTATGAATGTGGTGGCTCCAAACCCCCTAGACACGTGAAGGGACTATGCCCTAGCAGTGGCCCAGTGTGCCCGCAGACTGAAACCCCAGGCCCTGGCTGTGTGCACCGGGAACCAAACTCCCCAGGCCTGGCCCATGATCCTTGGCCTCAAGGGTCTCTGCTTGGCTCCACTTTCTACAGTCAAAGGGAGTTTTCCCATCAGCATGCATAAAAAATACTCAGTTTAGATTCTGGTTAAATAAGTGATTACAACAGCCTGGATCTGGGGCCTTGAGGGAATTAAAAGATCAGACCAGGCCTCCAAGCAAATAATGACTTTCCTGAAATCACAAGATTCCAAACTGGCAAAGCCACCCCATGCCACAAAATCCTGCTATCGGCAAGGACAGGGAAACAGCGTGAAACGACACAGACGTAAGAATGACCTGCTGAATGTGGTTAGTTGGGTATGTCGCCCTCTTTCCTTCTGGGGGCAGGCGTCCTACCATAGGGTTATCTGCCTTGGGTCCATACAGCACAGCCCTGCATTCAGCCCGGGTCATTTCCTCATTACCGGCAGGCAGCAGCTGCTCCTGAACTCCCCCCACCCCCCGTTAAATGCTCTGCACCGGCCCCACAGAGGGCTGCTGTGCTCCCTGGCGTGGGACTGGTTCCAGCCTTGCCCTCCCCGAGTCCCAGCACGAGTGCTTGCCCCCGTACACCTGCTGCCAGTGGATCTGCCACCTCGAGGGTCACACCCTGAGGTCAGCTTTTCTGCCCGTCCTGCTCTACTTGCTAACCTGGAGTTTATTTAGATCAGCAGTTTGGGTGGTGCTGGCTCCTGGATGTGGACTCTTCCCTACCTTCTCTGGACTGTTCACAAACGTAAGCAACTCCAGAATCCACAACCCGGTCCCCACCACCAGGGTCAGAGGGGAGGGCCTCTGTGCAGGGTGTCTGACTGGCCCAGAAGGCCTGGTCCGCTCGGCCGCGACGGGGGCAGGGTGTGCTGCCCTTGGCGCCCCCTCACCTTCTTATACAGGTCCCACAGGCGGTAGTAGAACAGGCGGCACGAGAGGCAGCCGAAGCGCAGGTAGGGGCTGAGGCCCGTGGGGCTGGCCAGCAGGGAGTTGGCGTTCATTCGGGGTCTCTCGTAGTTGGCAACCCAGGCCTGCGGCGGGAAGAGAAGGCGAAGAAAGGAGAGGCCTGGACGTTGCAGAGAACAACCCCGAGGCACAGGCGTAGCGCTGTACCTCACGGCTCACTGTTACGTGGCTTCTCCCGTGGGGTCTGAACAACCCTCTGGGGCAGCACTAATTAGTACCACCTTTGAAAATGGACGACGAAGTTCAAAGCGTTATGTGGCTCTTCTGGGGTTACAGAGTTGCCAAGAGACAGGGCTGGGGGGACGTAGCTTCTAACTCCAGATTCCTTCTACAGCTGATAACTTTTTCTTCCTCAACTCCTCGCACCCTCTTTCTCTTCGTGATGCTCTCTCACAAACTTTACACCCTCTGCAGACCTCCTCCTCCACGCTTCCCCACCGCCCTCAGCAGACGACTTCGCTTCCTTACTGTAAGGAGATGGAAGCCTTCGGCTGAAAAACTCCTCAACTCTCAGCCACCAAATCTACACACTCACCTGTGTCTACGCCCCCCCTTCTCCTCCCCACTGCCTCTCCGGTGACTCTGCTCAAGACCAAGGCCTCCCCTGGCTCTGGAGCCCTCCCCTCTTCCTTCCCCTGCACCTTCCATCTCTCCCTCTCCAGTTTCCACTCCAAGAACATTGGGAAAATCATCTCGTTTCTTTGAAAACGAAAGGAAAAAAATAATAAAGGACCTCTAGGAAGTCTGTGACCTCTATCGGGTCTGCTTTCTTCTCTCCACAGCCCATGTCCCACAGCCACCTGTGCTTCTCGGCACACCCCAGCATGGCTTCTGCCTTCACTGCTCCCCGCAGGCTGGCTCCCCCCAGAGTCCTGGTGATCTCCATGCCACTGAGTCCTGCAGGCACTTGCCTGGCATATTTTCCGACCTCTCAGCACACCGCATCCTGCTCCGGTCTCCACACCCTCTGTTCCCTTGGCCTCTGGACTCCACACGCTCCTGGCTGCCTCCCACGTGGCTGGCTGCCTCCCCTCCCAACCCCTTTAATGTTGGCGTCTCAGGGTTCTGTGCTAGGCCCCTACTCAACCGTGCTCCCGGGGAAGCAAGTCCAGTCCCACGGCTCCAACACTACCTCTCTGCCGATGATCGACACATTGGCGGCTCCAGCTCAGACTGCTTAGGTACTGCTCAGCTCGACTCCCAAATCACTCCATCCAACTCCCTGCCAGGACCTCAAAGTGTAGTCCCGGCCCCTCAAAGTGTAACAGCTCTTTCCTTCAGACCACCCTTCCATGGGCATTCCTATCTCAGAAAGCGCACAGTCATCCACCTGGGTGCCCACGCCAGAGGCCTGGTCGTCGCCTTTGACTTCCTCGTCGCCAAGTCCTGTCAATTCTACTATTCAAGTACTCCTCAAATCTGAACTTTTCTTCCCATCCCTCTTGCCACCAACCTGGTTCAGGCCAAGATGTAGACTAGACAACTGTAACAGCCTCCCAACTGACCTCCCTGCCTCTCTTCTCACCTCCCTCTAATTCCATCGCCACACTGGGAGCAGAGCAATGGCTTAAGAACACCGTCCTACAGGAACAAACATGCACTGGGCTTCCTGTTGCTCTTAGGATAGAGGCCCAATCTTAAACACGGCTTACAAGCACCCCACTGTCTGGGTGAGCCTGTTTTTCTAGCTTCATCTCTTGTCACTCTCTTGTAAGCACCATGCTCTTGAGGGCCTTTGCACACACAGCTCCCCTGGCCTGGACTGTTGTCCTGCTTTTCACTCACCTTCCCTTTGGTTAACTCTGACTCTTTCTTCAAATCTCAACCTAACAGTCACCTCCTGTGCCGGTAACCCCTCAGGTATTGGGTTAAGTGCCTCTGACAGACACTGGGTATATTTGTCTGCTCACGCCCTTACCCATCTCCCTCTGAAAGCCTTTTAAAGTGAAATACAGATACAGAAGTAACACGGATGTGTGGCTTAACGAATTATTCTAAGGCAAACACTCACGCAACCATCACCAAAGTTCAAGAACCAGAACTATGCTGGCCACCCCAGAAACCCATCCCAGTCACGGTCCCTTCCCGGCACACTCACCCAACTTTTATAATAATCACTTCTTTACATTTAAAAATGTTGACCTTTTTCTATTTTTGCAAAGCATATTTGGGAGAGAAGGCTTTATCTTTTCAGTTATTCCTTGCATTTTGTTATTCCTTGCATTTTTTAGAGGGGGGAGGAGCAGAGGGAGAGGGAGAATCTTAAGCAGGCTCCACGCCCAGCAAGGAGCCTGGCTTGGGGCTCAATCTCAAGACTCCAAGATCATGACCTGAGCCGAAAGCAAGAGTCGGACGCTTAACCGACTGAGCCACCCAGATGCCCCTATTCCTTGCATTTTTAAGTGGGTTTTTTTCAACCACATGTGCATCCCTAGGCACTACAGTTCAGCCCAGGCCATTTATGGGAGTTTGATGTGTTATTTAAGTTTCTTTTAGTATATGTATTTCCGGTCATTCATTTCTTTCCCTTGCAGTTTTTTAAGGAAGAATCCAGGTCATTTGACTTGAACTGATTCTCACAGTCTGCATTTTGCTGACTGCACACTCATGGTATACTGCCTGCAAATTGGCAGCTGGTACACAGATGGGACTGGACTCAGGTTTGATTTCTTTGGCAAGACTGTGGGGGGACATAATGCCTGCCTAGCTCTCCTTATGGGGTTAGCAGTCATTAATGGACAATGCGTCATCACTGAAGGCTGCAAAATGCTGGTACTCTATCATTCCGTTTTCTTTTAAAAATGGGGATACTTTCAAAAAGAGATGCCTGCCCTCATTTACTATTTTGGGTAACCCAGTAGTAAAGATCATATGGCTTGTCTCCCCTTTTTGACGACAGCACCTAATTTTCTTGTGGTGATCCAGCCTTCCCTAATCTCACTCCAAGTGGGTGCAGTGGAGCTAAATTCACTTCTGACTCTGGGAGTAGGCTCAGGATGCAAGTCTGGCCAGGGAGAGCACCCCTTCCTCGGCCAAGATGACTGAGTCAGGAACTGTCGTGTGACCCAAACCAGGCCAATGAAAACACTCCTCGGGACTTTTCTTGGAGCTTTTGGAGAAGAGGCACACCACTTCCTCTGGTGTGATAAGCAGACTGGAAATAAGCTGCTGGTGACCACCTTGCCACTGTTTAAGGAAAGCCTACCCGAGAATGAACTATAGAGAGAGGAAAGCAGAGCTCAGAGATGGAGAAGGTATTTCCGGTAGCATTATTTGGACACCTGGGTCCGGCTGTGCCTAAAAGCTACACCTTAGATTCTTAGTTACATGAGTTCAAAAACACCTTTTTCAGAAGCCAGCTTGCAAATATGAACTGATTTAATAAAACTCTCTTGCTCTTCGCTCTTCTAACCCTTCGAACCGCTCCTTTCCTGACCCACAGTACACTGTAATTCCTTGTTTCATGTCTATCATCTGCAATACGCTACTATTCTGAAGACAGGCTCCATGCTTGGAGTCTCACATTCACTGGGCAGTCTTTCCAGCAGCTAAGCCATCCTGACATGAGTAGACAGATGATCATTTCAGAGTTAGAAAACTGAAGCCTGAAATAAACCTCCTCAGAGCGGTCACACTCCCGCTCACAGGCCCCTTCTCTTCTCCCAGTCACGTAGAACACCATGCCCCAACTGGCCACCAGGCCATCTGAAGGGTCCTGACACAAGGCCCCAGGACAGACCAGACCCTCCAGGGGTATGTGGAAAAGAACCCCGACTTGGTGACTGAAGGGGCAGCGCTCCACAAAGTGCTTTGACGGTGATGATAATCCCCAAGGCTGTAAGTTAGCTCTTTACACTTGGCAGTCTTATTCTACTCCTGCCAACCCATTTGTCACCTCCGCCACTCTGCCCCCTTGACCTGGCCTGTGTCCCCAAGATCCCAAGAATCTTTGGGTAAAGCTTCTGACATGGACAAGGACAGCTGGTCCTCCCCATAGCCCTCGGACATCAGTCTCATCCTTTTCAGTCAGTGGGGCTGCCTGAAGGTAACAGGCAGATAGGAACATGGAGGTCTCTGGGCTTAAGGGAGGGGCGGCCTGGGGCACATTTTCACTGCTGGTGAGGCACCTCCAGGGCTGGGAAGCATTTTTCCTATGTAGGTCTGCCTAATTTTCCTTGTTGCATAGTTATTACCTGGCTGCCGGGCCAAATGCCTACTCATCTGAGAATACAAAAAGTTGTGAATTGGTCTACAAACCATCAACAGCGCACAGGAAACCAGCAGCTGACTCAATCACGAGAATCACGAGAATCACGAGAACCTTCTCTGCTCCTCTAACCCCAGGGTCATGGAAGCCATGTGACGCTGTTAAGAAGTGCCTTTAGGGCCTCGGCCTCTTGCCAAACCCCACTTCCCTGGGAGGTGGGCCATTTGTTCTCTGTGTCCAAACAAATGGAAATCGATGCCTTGGAGGGGACCCAGCAAAAGGTGAGGCAGGGACACATAAACACAAAGAAATTAATCTTATGGACTTCCTTGACCAGATACCCTCTCAGTAAAGGGAACCTGCATAGAGATGAAAGAAAAGCAATCTAGGGTAAGTTCTGGAATCACACAGAACAAGATCTATCTACTACTTCCTAACCATGTGACCTCACGCAAGTTATTTATCCTCTCTAAACCTTAATTTTCTAATCTGTCAAATGGAGAGCTTAACACCTACCTTGTAGGGATGTTGAAAAGACTACAGAAAATCTGTGCAAGTAGGTACTTCACCCAGTGACCAGCATGTGGTAAGCACTCACTGAACGGTAGCTACTATTACTGCTGTTACTGCCATCAGGAAGGTTTTTCATTTTCAAGCACTCTGAGCTAAGAGGCACTAAAGGCCATGAAGCTGACCCTCACATCCCCTGCCACCTGGGTGCTAGCACCCCAAGTCCTGTGTCCCAGAAGTGGGGGCCATACCTTCCGTTCCAAATGCTTATCCAGGCGGGCCAGAGCTTCTGTCTCTCCTCCTTGCCAAACAGCTGGGCCCAGTCCTTCAGTAGGGAACCCTACGAGAGGAGGAGGAGAAGGTCACAGGACCAGAGGTCAGGCCATTTCAGTGATATCTCAGCAAGTCTTGACACATCGGTATGTTCTTTGAGCTTTGTGGGAACTGAACGGTGTGTTCTTGGTGCTGCTGGGGCTGAGATCATCCTAACATTTCAGCGTTTGCCAGGTCATCCCAGTTCTCTTTCCACTGTGACTTTTTTCCTGTCCTTTCCCTTGCCTTCCCTATCCCAGCCACTCCTTATTCCAGGCACAGGAGAACGAGCCTGTACTGCCCACCCCATCGGGTTGGCTGGCAATGATTGTTGTTTTCAGGTGAGAAAGGCTAACTTTAGGGGCGCCTGGGTGGAACAGCGGTTAAGTGTCTGCCTTCGGCTCAGGGTGTGATCCCGGCGTTATGGGATCGAGCCCCACATCAGGCTCCTCCACTATGAGCCTGCTTCTTCCTCTCCCACTCCTCCTGCTTGTGTTCCCTCTCTCGCTGGCTGTCTCTATCTCTGTCAAATAAGTAAATAAAATCTTAAAAAAAAAAAAAGGCTAACTTTACTCAGATCAAAAAATGGGGGGTGGGGGAGGAAGGGGAGAAAGGGTACAGTCAGTAACCGGAGGGGCTGACAGACCCCCTCTCAGCAGAAGCAATGCTAGTTAACTTGGTGTTGAGGAGCCCACTGATGCCAGCATAGACTGTGCCTCTATCTTCTGAGAGTGAAAAGTACAAAAACAGGAGCAGGAATTAAAAACATAACATTACATATATGAGTAGGAACAGAAAAAAGACTGGGAAGACATGCTCCAAAATGAGTAGTGGCTATCTCTGCGTGGTGGGGTTATAGTGATTGCTATTTCCATTCTGGTTTCACTTATCCTCTACACTGTGTATAATAAAATGCATCACTTTGACAAAGAAAAAAAACCTGGTCAGTTATTTTATAGAAAAGGGGGCTCCGGGTAGGAAGTACGAACCCAGCTCCTCGAGGGAGGGCACGCCATACGTGTCATCGTGGCTCTCCTGGATGTCAGCCCTGCAGCTCTCCATCTGCTGGCTCGTCACAGAGCCCACGGGCTTCTTGGGCAGCTCCATGCGGCTGATGATGGCCTGAAAGCGCTTGTAGGTAAGGGGCGGCTTCTGCCCGTTCAGCTCAATGATCCTGGGAATCCCAAAGCACACCTAACGTCATGCACGAGGCCCTTCATTTCAGGTCCCTGCCCGCCCAGAAAAGAGCCCAGTCCTGGAAGGCTTGGAGGGTGGCTTTCATCATCCACTCACGGGTCCCACCTCTAAGTGGAAAGGAAGGGGCAAGGGAGGCTACATCTCCCTTTTACCGAGAGGGAAAATGAAGCCCAGAGAGCTGGAGCAGATGCCTCAGGTAATGAAGTGAGGCAGGGCAAAGCTGGGACTCAATTCCAGGTTGCCTGCTGTCGACGTGGAGCCTCCTACATACAGAGACTGACCCTATCTCTCTAGTCACAGAAAAGTCCCCACTAGCCTTCTTGGTACTCAGCTTGTGTGTCCGAGTCGTGGGAATCCCCATGGCACCTTCCTCTCTATCCCAGTGTGTACCTTCAGGAAGCTCTTTGATAAGAACTGCAAGCATGTTCTTTTGTTGAAAATCATTGCCTTCTTGGCCCCAATTTATTAGAACAGAGAGGTGGAGAACAGCCTATCCTTCCTAGATTAGAGGCTGGGACTGGGGTAATAGCAACAACTATTTAAAGGGTGTTTGGCAGTTTACAAAATTTGTTTTCATGATCGAGGGAAACAAATGCATTCAGGTAAGAAAAGAAGATACAGGACTGAGGAGGAGAATCAAGGCTGTTTCTATAGAATGCATTGGGGTGGTCTGGAGCCAGATTCCCAGGGCTCCTCCTGTTGGCCAAGAGGCAGCTGACGCAAGACCTGGCTGGCTGGGTGAGTTCACTGTAGGGCTGTAAGGTTGGCTGCAGCCCCTGCAGTACCTCCCCGTCCTCTGGCTCCCCCACGTGGCAGGAGGAGGAGCTCCACACCCAGCAACTCCTCCTGAGAACTAGCTCACGTGCAGACATGCGTGACTTGGCCTCCTGGCAGCCACCACTGGGTCGGGGAGAGGAGGGCAGGGAACAGTGAGGGCCGCTGGCTTGGCGGCAGCAGCAGCAGCAGGAGGGTGACAGCTCTGCCAGGGAAGGGGAGGAGGGGGTTTCCTCCTAGACGCTGGGAAAGCAGAGGCCTGTCCCTGGGGAAGGAGGCTGCTCTCTAGTTCTCGGCCCCCTGCAGAGAGCTCTAAAGCCTCCCGCAGGACATCTAAGTGCATGGCCTAGAAACCCAGATAGCCAGGGGAGCTCAGGGAACTCGTTTTAGGTACAGAAACGGGATCCATCAGAACAGAGCACTGTCGGGAAGGGGCTAACAGCCAGGGTCCACTGAGGTCAGAGGACAGCTCTTCAGGAGCAGGACAGAAGTGGGAGCATGAGGAGGGATAGCACAGCAGATTAGGAGATCTACGAAGATCTTGCATGGGGATCCTCACTGCTTTCGTCCCTCGGCCCTAGTGAGCCTCTCTGCACCCAAATTGGATAAAGCTCTTTGTGAGCTGTTCCACAGGCCCCACCTCTGGCCCATTCCCCTCCAGCTTCTAGAAAATGCCATACTTCATGTGCCAGGTGGCTCTATTGGTAAATCTCCCGGAGTTCTGCTCAGCGGGGACCCAAACCACCAACTCCCACAATTGGCAATATGAGCCCTGGGGCCCATGTCTTACTTGTCCAGGTCATAGAGAGTATGAGAGTTCTCAGTCACCACCTCCACACCGGCCTCCTTGGCCATCTTCATGATGGCTGCATCCCGTTCTTTCCCAAAGGGTTCGGAGTCATATTCAAAGGTCAAGCGGGTCACCCCCCATTCCTATGGGGAGAGAATCTGTTATGCTAAGCACAGTTTGGGGAGGAGAATGAGGACTCAGCTCCCTCCTGGGAAGAAATGAGTCTAGAGACCTGTCAGAATGGGCTGCAGACCAAACTAGGGACAAAGATTTAAACTGGAAAGCAAACAATCTGAAGTTCCCAAGGGTTGAGGAAAGCAGGCCTTTGAGGTGAGGCCACAAGCATGGCAACAGTGGAGCCCTAGACTAGTGGAATCAAGAGAGAGGTGGGTAGCCCCATACATCTGCTGTGTCTCTAGGGTAGGAGAATGCAGCAGGCAGCTATAAATACAATGCTCCCAGGGGAGCCCCTAGTCCCAGAAAGAAGCACTGACTCACTGGTGGAGACAGTGCGGGAAATGATCACTGTCTCCTTCCTGCCTGGCATGCCTTTCTCAGAGCTCCTCAGAGCCCTACAAACTTCTGGCTTAGTTTTCTTGGCAGACTTGTGCTATGTGAAGTGTCCTAATGGTTTCCACAGCAACACTCCCGAGTCTAGTAGCAAACAGAGCTAATAGGTTCTAGTTCTCAGAAAAGTTGGGCAAGGAGGAGTAATCCTTAGTCCAGAGGTCAGAGAAATCAGACCAGAAGGATCACAAGTTAAAAAAGAAGGGAATTCTTTTTCAAGCTGTTAAGTCTTTCCTAGTAGAATTTTCTAGATTTCCTTGCAATGCTGGGAGAAAGCTGGCCCAGTAAAAGGTTGTACAGATAACCCACAGAAAGCCCTAGAACATGACTAGCAAGAAGAAAGCCACATTCTAAACAGAGTCTCTGGTCATGGTCCCTTAATACTCTAAACCCCTGGGGCAAGTGTCCTGGTCACTGGGGACCTAATTCAGTCGTGCCTGTGGTGTGGGTCCTGAGTAGGGCTGGCTATCCCTCATCCAGAATAACGGGACTAAACATTGAGCCCTTACTATGAGCTAGGTACCATGCTTAGCAATTCATATAGATGATGTTGTCAAAAACTTGTAACTCAGGGAATAATAATAAAAATATTATCAGATGCCACCTTCTCCAAGAAGCTTTCCTCAATCTTCTCTTTCAATAGGATTTTTCTGCACCTTGCCCTTTTCCCATCACAGCATTTATCATATGGCAGTGAAGTTGCCCATTACTTGCCTATTTCCCCGATTGAGTGTGAACTCTCAGAGCAGAAACCACGCTGTCTCATCATTACCCTAGTACCTCATCGGGGGCCTAGGACATAGTAGAAGCTCAATAAATACATGGTAGTTGCCTCTGATCTGCAGGGATGCGTTCCAAGATCACCAGTGGATGCCTGCAACTGCAGACAGTACTGAACCCTCACATAGTGCTATGTTTTTTCCTATACATACTTACTTATGATAAAGTTTAATTTATAAGTTAGGCACAACAGATTAACAAGAGTAATAATAAAACAGAATGATTATAAAATACACTGTTAATAAAAGTTATGTGAATGTGGTCTCTCTCTTAAAACACCTATTACTGTACCTTACACTGTACTGTCCCTTCTTGTGATGATGCGAGATGATAAAATGCCTACGTGATGAGATGGAGCGAGAGGAAGGACGCAGGTGTTATGATGCAGTGTTAAGTGACTGATGACCTTCTGACTCTGTGCCTGAAGGAGGATCATCTGCTTCCAGACTATGGCTGACAGCGGATAATGGAAACCGCAGAAAGCAAAACCACGGATAAGGGAAGTGGGGGGACTCTTTATGCTGAATGACTGACTGACTGATCTATCTGTACCTCTGGGCTATTACTGGGTTCGCCTCTGGGGTGCTGGGAAGGGAGAGGGGAGACAACGCAGAGGGAGAAGAGAGGCAAATGTGTTTAACTCTGTGCTAGTTAAGAACACAAATCTGGAACCAGAGAGCCTGGGCTGGAATCTTAGATCATCACCTGTCGGCATCACGACCATGAACTTATTGTTCCCTCATCTGTAGAACAGGGACAGCAGCACATACCTCTATGGGCAGCTATGAGAATTAATATATGTAAAGCATTTACTTAGAACGGCTCTTGACTCCTAGTCTGTCCTCAATGAACACTGGCTATTTTCAGCACAGTGTGACTTGTGTGTGTGTGTGTCTGTATGGGGGGTGTGGGGAGGGGAAGTGAATGATGAAGTACTCAGCAGGCTGCTTGCCTTGACATCAGACCTTTCCTCTGGTCTTTTCCCCCAGGAAGGGCAGGGAGGGGAGTTGGGATGGAGAGGGGCATGAAAACGATCCTGCACTCCTGAGGATGAGGACAGACTGTCCTACAGCCCTCTGTCTGTGAGTACTTTTGCCTGCTTGGGTCTTAGGATGTGTTTTATAAAAAAAGGGGTTGGCACAGGGGTGGGGTGGGGTGGGTGGGCTGGCTACCTGATAGAATAGACAGAGGCCTACATGGTACCCACAGTGAAGATTCTAACAACCAGCGGCCCCAGGGAAGCAGGGAGCTCCCTCAAAAAGGCTGATTTTTCTCCCCAATAAATAGCGCATAGCAAGACAGGAAACGCCCCATGCTAAAAAAGAAAATTTGTCCTCAAACTCCTGGCATAGGAAGAGCCCTAATAAATCTTGTCGGCTTGAGCCAAGAAAACATCTGAGGAAGCCAGTGGCATCCGGGGTGGAATAACTTGCCGCATCCCTTGTCTGGACTGAGCTGGGAACTTTCCAACAAGACACTGGTTTCACAGAATTTTTTTCCTTAACACAGTTTCCATTCTGTCGGCAAACTGATTGGCTTTGCTCCCAAATTCCCTACAGACCAGCGCTGACCAGTTCCATCTTCTGAGTCAGAATATCACCTCATTCAGTCTGTGGGGAAAGTGCAGAGAACAGAATCTCCCTGTCTCCTCTAGGACTCTGCACACTTACCTTGAATAGTCTTGGGAAAACGTCAGTGGGCTGTCCCCGGACTACAAACAGGCGAGAGTTCAGTTTCCTTAAGCTTGTATCCAAATCTTCCAGAGACTGAAGTAGGAACCTGCAGAGCCCACACAGGCCTTTTAGTGGTACGTTAAGAAAGAGGCACTCTGGCTCCTACCAAAGCAGGGAGATGCTGTACGCCATGAGTACTCACTCTACTTCAGCCAGAACACGCTGGGGCAACAGCACTGCCTCCACTGAAATCCTGACTTGGCCACGTCCTAGCTGCGCGACTTTAGGCATTAACTTAACCTGTTTAGCTATTTTTTTTTCCTAATCTGCAACATGGAGTTGATGTTATACCTATCTCCTAGAATTGCTAAGAAAAGAAAATCAAATAATGCATGAAAAACATCTAGTGCCGTGCCTGACATATAGAAAACCAGGGACAAATGAGAGCTGCTCCTACTCTGGTTGTTTTTCTGTGATCTGGGGCAAGGCATGTCTTCCCTCTCAGCCTCAGGCCGTGTGTGTGTGTGTGTGTGTGTGTGTGTAAATATCCACCTATCACAAGGCTGCTGTGAAAATCAAAAGGGAGAACAGGGGAGAAAGCCATCTGAAAAGCAAGGGCAATACCGCAGTATAGAAGCCCAAGGTCCTGCTAGAGAGGAACAAGACTGCAACCGCCCTGGCAAACCCTACTACCTTCGTCCACCTGCC
Organism: Ailuropoda melanoleuca; assembly: GCF_002007445.2. Taxonomy (NCBI): domain Eukaryota; kingdom Metazoa; phylum Chordata; class Mammalia; order Carnivora; family Ursidae; genus Ailuropoda; species Ailuropoda melanoleuca. The sequence continues at coordinate 74,189,711 of NC_048233.1, read as the reverse complement.
TTTGTGTATTCTTGCTTTGGGCTGCACATATGTCTACTGCCACAGCTCCACAGCCTGGGCTGGGTCCCCAGTTCTCAGGGTTTCGTTTGGCAGGTGGCTCATTCTCCAGGGCTCTAGCCACCAGATTCTCAGCCCAAGAGAGAGAAAGCCTTAGAAGGTACTTCTCTATAGGATATCCTCACATGCTTTTGTGGGTGGGGGGGCGTGGTGGGCACCCGCAGATACTCAAGAGACGTGGCCTTGAGAGCTGGATCACTATGGAGAAGGAAATAGCATTTGCTGAGTGCCTTCGGTGTTTTATTCATTTTTATTTGACCACAAAAATTTATTTACTGTTCAGTTAGGTACAACCACCTCTGAGAAATCTATCAGTACATTTTTGTGATATGTGTTTTATTTAAAAAAAATTTTTTTTAAGTTTATTTACTTTTTTTTAGTAATCGCTACACCCAATGTGGGGCTCGAATTCAAAACTCACACTCAGGTGCCCCTGACATGTGTGTGTGTGTGTGTGTGTGTGCGCGTGTGTGTGTGTGTTTGTTTGTTTTAAAAGATTTTATTTTTAAGTAATCTCTACACCCAATGTGGGGCTCAAACTTAACAACCCCGAATCAAGAGTCACATGCTTGGGGTGCCTGGGTGGCTCAGTCAGTTAAGTGTCTGACTCTTCATTTTGGCTCAGGTCATGATCTCAGGGTTGTGGGGTCGAGCCCGTGCCCAGCACGGAGCCTGCTTAAGATTCTCTCCCTCTCAGGGCCCCTGGGTGGCTCAGTTAGTTAAGTGTCTGCCTTTGGTTCAGGTCACGGTCCCGGGGTCCTGGGACTGAGCCCTGTGTCAGCCTCCCCACTCAGCAGGGAGTCTGCTTCTGCCTCTCCCTCTGCACCACCCTCCCCCACTCATGCTCTCTCTCACTCACTGTCAAATAAATAAATAAAATCTTAAAAAAAAAAAAAAGATTCTCTGTCTCTCTTCCTCTGCCCCTCTTCACCTCCCTCCCTCTCTAAAAAAAATAAAAAATAAACAGTTGCATGTTCTACGCACTAAGCCAGCCAGGAACCCCAACATGTGTTTTATTTTTAAATTAAATGAAATTAGCATTTTAAAATTATGTAATTCAAAATTCAAGTCATAAAAAGGTACGTGGTAAAAAGTCTCCCCTTTATCCATCAGGAATTTAATTCCCCTCGCCAGAGGCAAACAATGCCATCAACATTGTTACGTATCTGTTTATGCTTTTTAAGCAAGTTTTCTTTAATTCTTTCAAAACATTTTGAAGGGAAATATTGTCCTCATTTTATAGACAAGGAAAAATGAAACACAGAAAGGATAATAAATTTGCTTAAGATCATAATTATTCACAGACACCCCTGCTATCTACACTTTGCCACCTCCCACCCACCTTGGTCAATGACGGAAATCATTAGATTTCATTCTGAACACGATGCAGCCCCGTGCCTCCTCTGTAGCACATCGCATCCCCTGACTGCTGCACGCTGACAGGAGCAGCCCGTTCCCAGGATGCCCACCGGAACCAGTCCCCGCCGCTGCCCCTGACGTCAACAACATGACACTCCCACGGCAGCGAATGTCGCAGACCCACATGCCAGCAGGAGCTGAGTCCCACGCTCGGCCCAGAGCATCCTGCTATCCTGCAGAGACTCTCCAGGAGAGGCGGAGAGGCGGAGATCGGAGACTGCTTTCTGCAACCCCAAGCTCCGCCTCTGTGAATTTCTGTTTTTGAGAACCTGACACCCTCAGAAAAGGAACACTAAGCCCGGAGTGACGCACTTGCACTTGTGTCGGCCTCCTCCCGAGCCACACAGTTCCTCTCAAGAGGAAGAGAAGAGAGACCCCTGTGAACAGCCTTGTACTACCTGAAAGCCGGGCCCTGCCAGGAAGAATGCCTGGACCTAACTGGCAACTTAAATTCCATCACCTCAGGGCACCGGGTCCTCCATCTGAGGCTCTTAGGAATGTCACTGCCATGCACGTTGGTGGCCTCCTCCCTCACAGGCCACTAGGCTGCACAGGTTTTCAGTTTGAAGCTATAAATAAGGCTGACGTGCGCATGAAGGCTAGGCTCCAGCTGCCTCCCCAGAGCTTTAGTTCTAGATCTCATTTACTAAAAGGAGAAATTCTGAAGCAAAGTAAGATAACCCCATGAGAGCCTTTTTCTTCTTTGACAAGAGAAGTCAACAGCTGAGGCAGGAAGCCGAAGGCCCAACTCTGAACTCTGCAACCAAATGATAGTAATGATAACAACAACAACTAACATTTAATCAGCATTTGCAATGAACCTGGCACTGGTCTACTTATTTTACACACATTATCTCATTTCCTTCTCAAACAGACCTGTGAAGTAGATATTATGATTATTTCCATTTCACAGATGCGGAAACTAAGGCACAGAGTGATTAAGTAATTTGGTAGTAAGTGACCAGAATTCAAACCAGGCAGTGTGGCTCAATGTCTGCATCCTTAACCACCAGGCTCCACTGCTTCTTGACCAGGACTTACCGCCTGAGCACTGAGGCTGTGCTGCCCAAGACGCAGCTGTCAAGGAGAACCGCAGCCAACACCTTTGCCCCCAGAATCACTCAGAAGCTTGTTGAAATGCAGAATCTCAGACCTCCAGGATCAGAATGTGCATTTTAGCAAGAGCCCCTGGTGATTCCTTTGCACACTAAAGTTTCACAAGCACTAGTCTCGAAAACTGAACTTCATTTCTAGCTTCTGTTTATAAGTTGCCTTTCTTTGCTGCCAATTTGTTTCTACTAAACTTTCTGTCTTTGAGATCCTGGTTTCTGGCTCCTCTTTGGTGTTCTAGATATGCTCTGTTACTTCCAACTTCCCTCCCAAGTCCAGCCCTACAGGGCTTTCCCAGGAAGGAGCCTTAAGGATGGCCCCCCTAAAAGGCAAAAAGCCCCCAGGACCCCCAGCTGCCAGGCAGCCAGAGAAAGAGAAGCCTCTGCTATAGTACCTCTCCTGCCAGATGACAGTTTTGCATGACACGAAAGAAACAGGGAGCAGCACTACTACTGGGCAAATGCTCGCTGGGGCAGATGTATGCATTCTTTCACTGGAGAGAATTTTGGGCCTTTTGCCCTCCCTCAGAGCCCTCCTCTCCACATGGCCAGTTTCTCTTTACTCCAGTGAGGGTGAACTCTAAAGAAAACTGGACTGTGTATTGGAGATGGTGGCATTTGGGGCTGGCAGCTCACCCTTGGCAGCTCCAAGCTGAGCTCACATGGCCAAAATTCAGAGCACACGGTCCTGAGCGAGCAGTTAAAGCTCACCCTTAGGATTAGACAACATGTGCAACTGAATTACATTATGTAAGTGCTCCGGAGCTAGAGGCAGACAGCACTGCAGAAGACCAAACAGGGGTTTCCAAAAATACGGAAAGGACTCTGCAATTCAGGCGCTCCATGGGGCTAGCCCTTTAGAATAAGATAGGTGGATTTTTAGAGAAGACCTTCCCTAAAGATGGCAGATTCTACATTGAGGAATATTTTATTTGTTGTTAATAGGAGGAGGGAGGATGACAGTGAACTCTCTTTTGGATCCAGATTGCCCTTGACCAAGTTTCTCTGCATCAAACCAAGGTTATCTAACTATGTGATGATACCATAGGGTGGCCCAGACTGGCTACACAGAACATTAATAGAAATTAATTTATCCTAAGTAAGAGAACATAAGCCCCATGGAAAAGAGTGGCTCAAACCCACAATCCACAGCAGGGATTGATCTCTAAGTATCACTCACTTAAAAATATATTTATGCTTTCCTAATTTCAAAGAAAAAGATGAAGATTTTCCTTCCTTTTTGGCATATGTTTCCTCAGCAGAACAGTGAAGTGACTCTCTTGGGTACCAGTGTGAACAGCTCAGAGAAACTCAGATTTCTCCCCCAACAGGCTACAGTTCTCAATCCCCTGCTTGCTGACCAAGTCCCAGGGACGAACCAACCAAATAACAGTTTCATAGTGATTAGCTCCCAGCACTGGGATGAGAGATACACTTGTTCTCACCAGGCATCCTGGAGTTCCTAGATCACCTCATTTATTAATTCTCAGCTATACGGGCTGGTATTTTATTTCTACCAACTCCCCCTGTCCCAGAAGCTCCTGAATGCAGGTGCAGCACAGAGCTAGGGAGAAAATGATTTAAATAAAGGGTGCAATGAATTGTTGCCAACACCAATCGAAGTTGCAGGAGCAAGACAAAGGCAATGAAAACCTATTCTGAGTACCCATTTTTAAATCTAGAAGCTGATCACCCCCCTTTTTTGGGTGGTTCTCACTCTACCTCCTTCCACATGCAGCAAATTTGGGGAAGGTGAGGCTGGGAATAATGACAAAGGGCTTAGCCAACTAGTGCTTGGCAGTAAAAGTCCTGAGGCTCCCTGAGCTACAATTAGCCCATCAGTTTCCCACTTACTACCAAGCCAAGGAGTATGCTAGCCTTTCTGCTCAGCTAATATACATATTTCTTGGTTGCCTTTCTCTGTCCTCTTTGACTCTTAGAAAGTGCCATTCATGGTTATTTTAATCTGATTCATCTGCTGGAGAATGCTGTGCAGGAGTTAGTGTAAGAAGTGCAGGAGGAGAACAGACATCTGAGATCTCGATTCCCCTTACTTCTTCCAGATGGCCCACAGCCCACCCCTTCTAGGGAGGCTTCTCAGAGGCAGCAACTGATCTGCAGAGCTAGGACGTTATGCTGCAGCACCGTGGTCCCAGATCACTCCCAGATCCAGAAACAGCCACTGGAAGACTACACAGACTGCAGTTATGCAGAGGTACAGCTGGCTCCATCACACCCTCAACTCCCCAACCCCCAACCGAGTGTGTAAAACAGTCTGCAGCTCTGCCCTGGATCTGATCACCGGAGCAAAGAGTATGGTAGGGGTGGCAGCAGTGTGTCTGTTTCCAGACCCAGGAGCAGTTCTCATATTCAATCTGTTTTGTGTTTTTTTCACCTCTTTCTTCTGAATGCCAAAGCTAATTAGCTCCATGACAAAGCACTGCAACACATTTCCCAAGCTGTCAGGCTCAAGTCTGTGCTTCTCCAATCCAGTGTTTCTCAGGCTTCACTGCACATGAGAGCTTTAGAAATCCTAATGCCCAGGCCATAACCTAGAACCATTAAATCAGAATTGGGGGAGGACGGAGTCCAAGCATCTTTCAAAGATCCTTTAGTGATTCCCATGTGCGGCAAGACTGATACTGCTCTAGTCTGTCCCTCTATTTTATTTATTTCATGGCACTTAGTTCAACTAAATTATGGTTGTTTACTTGTCTCCCTCCACTAAAACGTAGGCTCCAGGAGCTCTGGACACAACTGTTGTTCACTGCTGTGTCCCTAGCAACACCCACATCAGTGCCTCGAAGATACTAGCCACTCATTAAATCACTGTTCAATTAATATCTACATTCCTACACGGCCTCTGACTTCAGGATTTGACTAAGGCATCTGAGCTGGCATATTCCTTTTCTCCTTCACTTGCTCAAAAGCACAATCACAAAAGAGTGACCCACAAAAATCCATAAACACCTAGTTTCTAGCAAATCTGAGTTTAATCAGCAACAGAGGTTTTGTTGTTGATTTTAAATCTCCACTACCACAAAGGAGTAGGCAGTCCTAGGCAATGTCCCCCCAGCCCCGGTAAAACAAAACAAAACAAAACAAAACAAAACAAAACAAAACAAAACAAAACCTCTTTCATGACAACGTAACAAGCAAGTAGTCAGATTTACTTACCCTGCTCTAATTGGCACACTGCCATAAACAGAGGGCAAAGTCTAAGGCTTGGTTTAATGTCCATGCTAGCGATGGCCATTTGAAGATGTCTGTCAAACCCAACCTCCTATCTATAGAAACTGGAGCAGAGGCAGAGCAATAGAGCAATAGAAAACTGTATGGGCAGGCTCTCCACAGGACTATCTTTAGTTGTTCTCTCTATATAAATGCGGCAGGAGGGGGCATTTAATAGACCCACTGCTAGGTGCACTCACTCTCCTAGCAGGGCACACGCCTTAGGGAGGAAAAGAATGGTGTACTGATAGCCACTGTATGCTGGGAATAACTCTGCCCCTTAGTGCAACATGGCCACAAGCAAACATCCCCCAGAACAATGCAAACAAACCAAAGGACAGCTGCGGGTGTTTTAAAGAGAAAAGGGTACAGAATGTTTCAAAACTCTCTGGTTTTAAACACTGATTACAGAGAAAAGACATCAGCTACCTCTCTGTTAATCCTTTCCCATGATTCTGTGGACTGCACCTCCTGGGAATCATCAGAGAGGGATCTCCTTCCTATCACAGCTATTTGCTTCCTAACTTCAGCACATCAGTTGATAAAAGTCTAATCTACAGTGGCTCAACTATCCTTTAAAATCAGTCTCATGAGAAGAGGAGGAAGGAAGGGATACTTTGGTTCCTCTTTCTTCCTTCCTTCCTTCTTTTCTTTTTTTTCCCTAGGAAACTCATAGCTAGCCGCCGAGGGAATTCTTCAAAAGGTGTATAAGTACTACTTTCTAGCTCAGGACACAAAGTGCCTCTAACTGCGTAAGCCCTTGGGGTCTTCATAATAAAGGGGAGACCGCACCTGCCTTATCTAATGCCAAGCCAGGCTCTCTAGACACCTCCAGAGGCAAGAAGGCTTTGGTGGAGGGAAACCAGGATGGGTGAAAGGATGGATTCAAACAAGCCAGAGGCTTAGAGATGACCTTTGGGAGCCCAGCATTCTTGAAGGCTGCCAGAAGCACCTGCTGTGCTACCGACTCAGAAACCCAGAAACCCGTCCCTGCCCTCACATGCCAGTATCTCCTTTCTTCCCCTCCCTGAGCACACCCCTAGGAGCCCTAGACCAGGAGTCCCTGCTCTGCCACTCCCTGGCTGCAAGTCCTTGGGCAGGCCAACTCTGCGTCTCTAGGCCTCAGGAGTTCCACCTGTACAATGAGGAGTATGATCTCTGTCCCACAGGAATGCTGACAGGTCCCTCAGGGGCTAATACACAGTGCGAACGCGGTCTGTCGGAGGTTGAGCCCTGGCCCACCCAGGCCATTACTAAGATGACTAACTGCTTCCCTCGTCCCGGCTTCTCCCCTCTGGAGGCCCGGCTCCGTCTCCCTGTCCCACCTCCTCAGGCCAGGTCTTCCGGCCGTGGGGACTGGGAGGCAGAGCTTCCCTCTCCGTAGGGAGGGGGCGACCCGGGCTGTTCGCCAGGCGCCCTCGAGGCCAGGCCGCTTCCCCCGGACCCACGACCCCATTCGGCCCCCTCACCTCCATCGGTTGATCCCCACTGAGGAGGAGGCCGCGAACCAAGGGTCCAGGATGTACACGCAGCGTACGCAGCGCGCCCCGCGCACGGCCGCCAGCAGCGCAGGGTTGTCGTGGAGCCGCAGCCCTTTGCGGAACCAGTGCACCGAAGAGGCGCCATCCACTCCGGCTGCCGGCGCCGGGACCGCTGCTGCCGCAGTCCCCACAGCCGCCGCCATCACCGCTCTGACCGCTCAGGCCTTCGCCGCTCCGCCCCCGTCGGCCCCGCGGGCCCCGCCCCCGGTCCGCCCAGTGACCTACGACGACGCCGCTCCTCCCTGTAGCCCCACCCCCGAGGTCCTGGAGCGCCCCTGCCATTGGCTGGGCGCCTCCGGCCGGGCGATTGGCCCAGCGGCGGGGGGTCCGGCCCCGCCCCCTCACGTTCCCACCATGTGTCGGTCGGTCAGAGAGGAGGCGGCGGGCTGGGCTGGTGACGCAAGTTGCCTATCCCTTCAGAGGTCTGGGCGTGGAAGGAGTCTCTAGGGACCGAGGATCTCTTACACGCGTCCTGTTCTAATCCTGTCGCTGGAAGCTGTCTGGGCTGGTGGGGGTTGCTGTGACTCCAGCCAGTGGCTTAATTGGCATCACCGACTTCTGCCTGTAGTCTATGACCTCATCTGCAACATTCTACTGCAGCTACCATTTATTCAGTGCATTTTATATACCAAGCAACGTGATAATATCCTTACATAGACTTTGTCATTTACTAATCTTAACCTGGTTACGTTCACTCAACAGATCCCAGTGAAAGAGCTGTTATTATTCTCATTTTAAAGACAGAGAAATCTGAGGCTGCCACAGCTTGAGTGACTTGCTCTGTATCAGAAAGCTAATAAAAGGATCCAACCCAGATTATTCTGAATCTGAAGCTTCTGCTTTTATCCACAAAGCTATATACTTTTATCTGCGTAGAGCTACTTGGCATTTGAAAGCAGCAGAGTCTAAAGAGAGAGGAGAAGTGCCCTGATGCGCGGCACTGGAGGGCTTGGGAGTAGGGATGGGCAATGCAGAAGATGTGGGTCAAGATAGTAATTATGCCATCAGATGAATTTTTCTTTTTGTTCTATGTTTAGTGGAATATAGAACAATGGTATCTCTGTGCTCCCAAAGTGCTGAACTGGATTCCGTGTGGGATTCAGAGATATGAAGACTGACTCCACTATTCCCCTGGGGAGCCAAGTAGAGCCCTGTTATTCTGGAATCTAGCAGTGGCTTTGCTGATAGACTGATTGAATGGCAAGAGAAGCATATGAACACCTGCAATGAAGTGTTGATGGGCTAAGCTATCCTATTTAGAATGGAGCTTTGTGGTTATCAAGTAAAGAGTTTGAATTTGGCCCTAGATTTGGCCCCATACTCACATCCCTTCCTGGATTTGGGAATGAACAAGGAAGGAATTTAGCAAATTAGTGGCATTATTTGGCACAACTCTATAAACCACAGAATTGTTCTCAATCCCAGATTCTTTCTCATTTGCATAAATTGTTCCCACAAGTCTGAATCACACTCCTCACCATGACCCCCTTTTAAAAAATTTTTATTTTTCTCTCTTCCTTAAAGATTTTATTTATTTGACAGAGAGTGCAAGCAAGTGCACAAGCTGGGGGAGCATCAGGCAGAGGGAGAGGGAGAAGCAGGCTCCCCACGGAGCTGAGGGGCCAACCCCTGGGGGCTCAGGATCATGACCTGAGCCGAAGGCAGACCCTTAACAGACTGAGCCACCCAGACGCCCCTACCCTGTCCCCTTTTTAACTCCAGTTTGTTCTGTGTCACTGCTCAGTATAGATGTCACTTTCTTGCTGTCTGCTCCCAGCCTGCAGAGTGCCCATCTCATTCTGCGCTGCTGCTTATCACTAGCTTTAGTACGTGGTGCCGGAATTTCTTGTCTCTCTGTGCCATTAGACTATAAAGTCCTGGAGGGCAGGGACCTTGGCTTATTCACAGGTGAAATTTCAGGGTTTAGCTCAGTGCTTGGCACTTATTGATTGAGGATTACTTGAGTAAAAAGTGAACGGAAACTAGTTTCAGGTTGGCAGGAACCTTAAAACTCTATCCAGTCCTGACTCTGTCCTTGTTTTTGAATCCCAAATGCTTGTTGGAAGACTAGATGTCACCTCTCATAACTTTTCTCTTGGGACTTTGTGTTCCCCCCCATCCCTTTTTCTCTCCATAAGGTTGAGAAGGAATGGAACAGAGAGTGTAAGGAGATGGTTCTTTCCCCTAGCTTCAAAGATGGCCACTCTTTCTCTGCTGAACTCCTGTAATGCTTTCTGTAGACTGTGGGTCCATGAGGGCAGGAACTGTGCTTGTCTTGCTCATCAGTGTATTCCCCACACTAGTTTGGTACTTGACATGTAGTAGTTGCTCAATAAATATTTGATGAGTGATTGAATGTCATTTATCCTTATCTTATTAAGCTATGATAGGAGGCAGTGTTGTATGATGGTTAAGCCCAACATCTCGCACATTTGGAGGGGCTGGATTCAAATTCTGCTTCTGCTTTTACTCTGTGTGACCTTGGTAAACTAGTTGACCTCCCTGCTCCCCACTTCCTTAAGCTATACAATAGGAATGACCATAGTAGCGAGGACATGGTAAGCATTTGATGAGTCAGCTACTATTATTCTGAACAACAGGATCTGTGTCTCCTTTTGTCTTCCTTGCAACACCTTGTTCTTGGTCTTACACGTAATGAGCACTCTATAAGTTGCTGAGTGAAAAAAAGATTTTAATCAGTTTTTAAAAGACCTCAAAATGATCCCAGTAATGAAAAACTACAAGAACCCCCCGAACCAGTGCAGTGTTGCATGCATTTTTAAACAAAATATTAAGTATATTCTATATTGCTATGTCATTGTCTTTGTGTTTGTTATTTCAATGACTGTATAATCCTTCATCGTGTTGATAAGGATGAATTATTTTATGGAATGATTGCACATGGTTTGAGTATAATAACAGGGATCAAGAATCAATCAGGAAGTAAATCTGGCCCTGGATAGAATCCTGGAGTTCAAAGTTCACTTTTGAACTTTACACTTTAAAAGGGACCTAGAGAGGGGCCTGGGTGGCTCAGTCGGTTAAGCAGCCAACTCTTGATTTTGGTTCAGGTCATGATCTCACAGTCATGAGATCCAGCCTGGCATTGTCTCTGTACTGAATGGGAAGTCTGCTTCTCTCCCTCTGCCCCTCCTTTCTCTCTCTCTCTCTCATAAATAAATAAATCTTAAAAAAAAAAAGGACATAGAGAAATTGAAGAGAGATCGAAGAAACCTGTAAATTGCTAGGGAGGTGAAATGTAATCAAGTACTATTGTATCTTTGAGAGAAATAAGGAGGTTTGACCTCATAGCCGTACACCCCGTATTTACAAGCATCTCTGAAGAATGGTTGCCATGAGGATGCCAAACACTTGCTTCTCGTTTCCATTAGGGGTAGAGGGAAAGAATCTATTTTAAGAAAAAAAAATTTAGTTTACGCTAGGAACAGTAAGTGATTTAAGAAGGGACTTCATATTCAGTGGTTTAGGAATGAGACAAATTAGAGTGAGACTGGATTGGGCAACTTTTTGCATTCCTTTTAAGCGGCGCTTTGGGTAAATATTTGATGATTGGTTGAAAGGTAACTAGGGGCGGGAAGGGAGGGACGTCCCTGGCGAGTTTCAGTTACCCGCGCCCTCTAGTGGTGGGACTGGGAAAGAAGGGGCCGTCGGTGTCGGGCTGAGCACCCAGCGTCAGGGCCCTACCCTCCGCCCTTTAGTTATGCAGACCCACGCAGTGTGCAGCCTGGCATTCCTATTCTCAAGATTTCGCACCCACAAAGCCTACTTTGATGTTCTTTGAACGCTTCAGCTTGAGAACCTGTAAAACTTATAGGGACTTACGGATCTAAAAGCCAGACATTCCTTGTTCCATTCCCAGCTCTGCCATGAACTAGCAAATTACTGGGCAAGTTACTTAGCCTTTCTGTGCTTCAGTTTTCTCATCTGGAAAATGGAGATGATGATGATGATGGTGGTGATACACGCGCAGCATGGAATTGGAGCATGATAAGAGCCTCAGAATTGAAAGTCCAGGAACAAGACTCTCACATATCTGGGTATTTATTCAGGACAAAGATATCTTTATACAGAAGTGGGGTAAGGTGGTTCTTCTTGTAATGGCAATTAGTCAAACAGATATCCCAATGTGGGGGAAAAAAAAAAAGAAAGAAAGAAACTTGATCCCTATCTCCGAACATACACATAAATCAATTCCAGNTTATACAGAAGTGGGGTAAGGTGGTTCTTCTTGTAATGGCAATTAGTCAAACAGATATCCCACTGTGGGGGAAAAAAAAAAAGAAAGAAAGAAACTTGATCCCTATCTCCGAACATACACATAAATCAATTCCAGGTAGATTATATGCTTAAATGTGAAAAGTAAAACAGTAAATAAAGCATTGGGAAGATTATATAGGAGAAAATTCTTATGACCTTGAGGGCAGACAAAGAATTCTTAAATAAGACACGGGACGTGTTATCCATAAATGAAAAGATTGATAAATTGAACTACATTAAAATTATGAACATTTTTTTGGTCTTTTTTTTTTTAGTTGAAGTATAGTTGACATACAATATTATATTAGTTTCAGGTGGATGGTATAGTGATCCAACAATTCTCTACATTATGCAGTGCTCACCACAGTAAGTGTTGTCACCATCTGTCAGCATACAAAGTTATTACAATATTATTGACTATATTCCCTATGCTGTACTTTTCACCTTCATAACTTATTTATTTTATAACTGGAAGTTTGTACCTCTTAATTCCCTTCACTTGTTTTGTCCACTCACCCCGCCCTCTGGTAACCAGAGTTTGTTCTCTGTAATTATGAGTCTGTTTCTGGTTTTACTTGTTTGCTTTGTTATGAACCTCTGTTTATCAAAAAAACATTATTTAGAGAGTGAAAAAGCAAGCCACAGAATGAGACGAGATCTTTGTAACCCTTATAATTCTTAAAGAGCTAAGATCCAGAATAAAAAAGCAAAATATGCAATATGAAACTAAGTCAAACTTGGATAGACACCTTCTCCCCCATGAGGGATAGATATGCAAGATGCCAATGAGCACAGGAAAAGGTGCCCACCTGCATTAATTAGTTCATGGGGGAAATACAAATAAAAACCACAAGATACCACTATAAACCCACTAACATGGATAAAGTTAAAAGGATGGACGAAACCAAGTGTGGGGGAAGATGTAGGCAACTGAAACACTTACACACTGTTGTTGCGAGTGTAAACTGATAACAAACACTTTAGGAAGCTGTCTGGTGTTATACGCTAAATTTGAAAAACCGAATACCCTACAGATTGCAAACAATATACCCTCTGACCTAACAAGTTAATCCCTAGCGCATGCCTAGCAGAAATTTGTCCACATGTACACCAAAACACATTGTCAAAGGTTCAAAATAGCCAAAGTAAAACTAATGAATCACAGAAGTAGTAATTAGTAAAAATTTATAGTGCATACATCAAAAAGGCAGCTTGCAAACCAGAGCAGTCAGAAGAGAACATGGAATGCGGCTTAAGGGTATATTGTGTTTTTTTTTTAATTTTATTTATTTATTCGATAGAGACAGCCAGAGAGAGAGGGAACACAAGCAGGGGTAGTGGGAGAGGAAGAAGCAGCTCACAGCAGAGAAGCCTGATGTGGGGCTCGATCCCAGAACGCTGGGATCACGCCCTGAGCGTGAAGGCAGACGCTTAACCGCTGTGCCACCCAGGCGACTCAAGGGTATATTGTTATAAAGCAGTTTACACAGACAGAAAACAATGACTGTTTATTCTCAGTGATTGGTTACAATATGAAAATTTTCAGTGGTTACCCCATATTAACCTTGGGAAACTGTTCAAGTTTTGCTTATCCTTTCCAGAGGCAGAAGCAAGAAACAATCCAGGTCCAGTTAGTGCAAAAAAAAGGTAAATTAAGCTTTGTCTGCATGGCTACAACTGGTACTGTCTGCTCAGGTAGCCTCCAAGGCTAGCCTCTATCTGTCCTTGACTTTCACAACTTGTATGGAAATATTCACTGTAGTAGCATTCTTAGGAATATTCTTAAACTGGAAACAGCTCAAATGTCTCTAAGCAGTAGGATGGATAAATAAATTATTGGTCACTCAAACAAAGGCATACTGTATAACAGTTAAAATGAGCAAACCATACCTACATGCATACATTCAGGGATGAATCTCACACATTTTTTTAAAAAGATTTTATTTTTAAGTAATCTCTACACCCAGTGTGGGGCTGAAACTTACAACCCCAAGATCAAGAGTCGCATGCTTCACCGACTTAGCCAGCCAGGTGCCCCTGATCTCACAAATTTAATATTGAACAAAAGAAGTTGGACACAAAAGCAAACATTTATGTATGTATGTATCCACCATATAAAGTTCACAACCTGGTGTTAATGGCCAAAGAAGTAGAAACAACCCAAATGTCCATCATCTGATGGATGGGTAAGCAAACGTGGTGGATCCATTCAATGAAATATCACTTAGCGATAAGCAGGAGGGAGTACCAGTAGAAGCTTCACCGTCCACGACCCTTGAAAACATCTTGCTAAGTGAAAGATGCCTGTCACAAAGTAACCACATATTGTAGGAATCCATTTATATGAAATGTCCAGAACCGGCAAATCCATTGAGACAGAAAATGGTTTTCTAGGGCAGGGAGGGCTGGGGAGAAATGGGGAGTAACAGCCAATAGATACTGAATTTTGGGGAGAGGGTAATGAAAATGTTCTAAAACTGATCATGATGATGGTGGCACGACTCTGAATTCAACAATGGGTGAATTGTATGGCATGTGAAATGTGTCTCTATAAAGCTATTACTTAAAAAAATATATATAAAGGGCATTATAAATAAAAAGTAAAGTAAGCCTCAGTTCCAGAGTGGGACTTTAAAAAGACAGGTCTTCCGCTCAGAAATACCAAAGTCAGGGGTGCCTGGGTGGTACAGCGGTTAAGCGTCTGCCTTCGGCTCAGGGCGTGATCCCGGCGTTATGGGATCGAGCCCCACATCAGGCTCCTCTGCTAGGAGCCTGCTTCTTCCTCTCCCACTCCTCCTGCTTGTGTTCCCTCTCTCGCTGGCTGTCTCTATCTCTGTCAAATAAATAAATAAAATCTTTAAAAAAAAAAAAGAAATACCAAAGTCAAAAAGCAGTATTTATATCAAATTTGCATATGTAAGCACTTAGGTTTTTTTATTGATGTCATGGGGTCTTTTATTTATCTGAATATATGCATTGGATTAACGGGTACAGTATTTTAAACAGATGAGTGTGTTGGTGTCCATATTAAAAAGATTTTCGGCTCATAAATTAGAAACAAAACCAAAAACTGACCTAATCCATGGTGCTAGATTTCACATGCCAGGAGGATGGTGACTACGGACCAGGCGGGAGGGCTAGAGAAGGGGGCACCTAGGGGAGTTTCTGGGGTGCTAATGATGTTCTATTTCTATTTCCCTCGGAGCCTTCCCAGATTCTTCTGCTGATCAAAGGACTGAGGAAGCTGGACGGGCCGGATCTGAGTTCTTACCGACACACCCGGGTTTCTACCCGAGCAGGAAGCAGCCAGGATTATTGCTTTGTTTGGTCCTTAGGAGGCCTCACCCTCTATCAACCACCGAGAGACAAGTTGGGCCTAACTTCCCGCTAGCCATGCCAGAAACTTGTAGCCTTGAATAAAGGACCAAGGAAATAGGCAAGTGAGTGCTTTTCTGATCTTTGCCGCAGCAGACCAAGAGCGTACAGGGTGTTCCTCTCCAGACGAGTGTGGCCATCAGACCGTGGGCCAGGGGCCTGTGGCCAGCGGGGGATGGGCAGGCGACCGTGCTCCCATCTCCTGGGACTGAGACCTCAAGTTACCCCCAACACTCAGGAAAGCTGCACTCCATTCTCCCCACCCCACCCATTCTCCCAGCCTAGATGTCGGACCACCCAGTAAGAAAGTAAATGCAAGAAAGAAAAACCAGGAGGAAGGGCCAAGAGAACGGGGGTATGGCACTTGGTTTAATGTCAAAACTGAAATTTCAAGGTTCTTGCTCAAGAGGACGGCAACTACTCTTTGGGCTCACGGGAGGGAAGTGTGGTGTGTGTTTCTGCAGGTGTGTGTGTGGCGGGCACGAGAGGGACAAAGGGCACGTGTAACGGGCCTCTCAGCCACCAGGAAAAAGGACCTCGCTGCTGAGCCTTTCTCTGCTCATCTGTCTCTGAGGCCTGGGGAGAGATGATGTATTTGAGGTGACAGATTCGTGGGAGACTTGCCTCAGCCTGCGCTTAATTACAAGCCTCTGCTGGAGGAGTGCAGCCCCACGCACCGCCACCCCCCAAGACTGGGCTTTGGCCACTAACACAGAATCACGGTCTTCGCTGAGATATTAGCATTTCGTCCTCCCCTCCACCTTTTAATTTAAAAGAATGAAGTGCTAGAAATGGAACCTTCCTTCTCGAGGACATCAGAGACTGACTCCTTCTATGAAGGAAGCATCTGATGACTGTTTGCTTGCCTTCTGTGTGGTGGGATATACTTTCCAAAGGGGTAGGATGCAGGGTGGTGGAAGGAGCCCACGTAGCTGCCACCCTGTGCCCCAGACGCCTGGGGCCCCTGAGTCAAGCCGGAAACTGCATGTATGTGACCTTCGTCCTAATCCTTCTGGAGTCAGGTAACCAAAACCTTCAAGCTAGCTGAAGCAAAAAGCAAACATACATTGGGAGGACACAGGAGCATCTTGTGGGATCCCAGGGCCTAACATGCGTCTTGCTTTACCAGAATTGAAAGCAGGGATCATTAAAGACGCTGGATACGGGGCAGCCATCCTCCCTCTGTTTCTCTTTCTATGGGATCCCATGGTCTCCTGTTTGCTTCTTTTTGCAACCTTCTCCATTTTCTGTCTTTGAAGATGTGTTTTGTTTGCCTGCTCTGTGTACAAGGCTAAACATGGCTGCCCCGTAACTTCTGGCTGGTACTAGGAGAAGACTACCAGTATCTTTCAGATCCCGATTCAGTAATGGTGGCTGGCCTAGGATGTTGGTCCAGCCAGCAGGTGCAGGGGACGGGAGGCTGTGGTCCAAACGTGGAGAGAGGGCATCCCCCCATGAGCGAGGGGGGTGCTAGAGATGGAGGTTTGTGTGCTGAGCAGACATTAATTATCATTGCCCTTGCTTATGAGGGTAGTAATCATTCACTGGGAAAACCTGACCAAGTGCCTCCTGGGTCAGGCTCCAGGAAGGTTCTCAAAGATACAGGGTTGGGTTAGACATAATTCTTGCCCTTTGAGAAACTTACAGTGAAGGAAGCAAGCATATTAACATTTTTTCTTGTTATATGTTTCATGAGAAGTACAATAATAGAGTTTTGTGCAAACTAAGATCATAAGATCACAGAGGAATATTAATAGGGAATATTTGTTGAGCTTTGCTCTACGCCAGCCACTATTCGCTTAACCCTTGAAATAACCCTATAAAGTAGGGTCTGTTACGTTCACTTTGTCTTAGCAATGACCTCCATTTGCCAAGGAGGACACAGGCTCGGAGCAGCTGAGCACCCTCTAAATGACAGCTGGGAAGCAGGGAGCAGGGATTCCAGTGCAGGTCTGGCTGAGTGTAGAACCAAAGGTCTTCCCGTTCCAGCAGCGGAGATTCTAGAAAATACCAAGGAATTCTATGTCAACTATATTTCAATGAAAAAATAAAGAGGATGGGGCGCCTGGGTGGCTCAGTCAGCTAAGTGCCCGACTCTGGGTTTTGGCTTAGGTCATGATCTCAGGTCCTGGGATTGGATTGAGCCCCACATTGGACTCCACGCTCAGCTGGGGAATCTGCTTCAGTTTCTCTCTCCCTCTCCCTCTGCCCCGTCCCCTGCTGGTGTGCACTCTCTCTATCTCTAAAATAAATAAACTAAAAAGTCTTTAAAAAAATAAAGAGGATAAAACTAAATTTAAATTGTTAAAAAAAAAAAAAAGCCGGCTATGAAATAGTACGTGTAAGATGATCCTGTCTCATGTATGTATTTTTTTGGGAAAAGGTTACACGTGTCTCTAAATTTATAAAAACAAAGAGATAATGAGTCAGAAACACATACTAAAAGGTAGTAGAAGTCTGGGGCAGCTGGGTGGCACAGTTGGTTAAGTGTCCAACTCTTGGTTTCAGCACAGGTCCTGATCTCAGGGTCGTGAGATCAAGCCCCCTGTAGGGCTCTGTCCTCAGCGTGGAGTCTCCTTGGGCTTCTCTCTCTCTCTCCCTCTGTCCCTCCCTCCACTGCTCATGCTCTCTCTCTCTCTCTCAAATAAATAAATCTTTTTAAAAAAGGTAATAGGAGCAAACATTGGGGAGGGTGACATAATTGTGTTTTCAGGGTCGGGTTACTGAGGTGGGGGAGGGATGGAGTAGAGGGAAAATTGACCCTATACATTCCTGGACCGTTGCATTTTTAAAATATGCATTGTTTGATTTGTGTTCAATTAACACATTTTTTTCAAAAGATATACCAGCTAAACAAATTAGCTCAAAAAAAGAAAAAAGAAAATGCCAAAGACAATGACTTTGCTTAGTCCTCATGAAAAGTTAACATGTCCCCATCCACGGTGAGGGACTTCTCATCAAGGGGTGACGACTTGCCTTCCTCTGCTTCCCGCGATCTCACTCCCAGATGCCCCATAGCCCTGCTGCTTTTTGCAGAACGAGGAGAGAGAGGGAGGTGATAAGGCCCTTCCCATGCCTGCCAGCAATTGGGTGGGGTCCAGGAACAAGATTCCAGCCTCTCCAGGGCAAATGTTTCTACGTGTTCAAAATGCAGAGTCTGACTCCAGAGGTCTGGGGCAAGGCCTGGGAATTTGTGTTTTGAACCACGCAGGCAGGGACTAAGATGCAGGTTCTGGAAAATACTGCTTTAAGCCGTGGGTGGGGCATTCTGGGTCCCCAAGGCTCGGAGCCCCCTCTGTCAAGTCAAGGGGGACAAGCAAATCACACTGAGCTGGGGCTAGGCCTGCCACTATTGTGTTTCCCAGAGCCTCTTTTAATCCCTCTACCCCCCTGCCTTCACTACCCGAGACTCACTACCCCGAGACTCAGGTGGAGACGCACTGGGGCTTTGGGAACACTGGCTGGGGGAGGGAGAGGAAGCCAGCACCCAGGAGAGCCCTCTCACTCGGGCTTGGGGCATGGCTGGCAAAGGTGACCGTAGTGATGAGAATTCATAATAACATATTGGAGCTTGTTTTATGCCAGTTCCTCTACTAAGAAACAGATGTGAATATGTTTAAGATCTTATTCACTCTTAGAAAAAAATGAAGTTCATATTATTATCTTTTTCTTACAGAGGAGGAAGCTGAGGCTCAGAAAGTTTGAATAATTTGCCCTGGGTCACCCAGTGGCAGAGCCAGGATTTGAACCTGAATCTGGGCTGACCCAGAGAACTGAACCGCAGAGCTGAGACTGGTCCTCACAGGGGTAGCTTGATGGGTCAATGTGGTTTTCAAAAAGCCTCGCCAAATGTGAGTGTAAGGGAGCAGCGGGAGAAGCTTGGTTGCAAGGCAGAGGGTGCTGCAGAAGCCCAGGCTGTAGGGGCTCCCACGGTCCCCCAGCAGCTGGGGTGCCAGGCTTTGGTCTATTCACGATAGCAGGATTCCAACCCTCGAGGAAGATCTTATACACATGTTGGTGATTGTTATTACAATCTGTCTTCTTCAGATGCCAGGGAGATCCCAGCCCAACCAGAGTGTGATATGATCATTTTCTGGCAGGGAGGTCTCATGGGATGGGCCTGGATCCCTCAGGGTCTTTAATGGGATTTGGAGTCAGGTAGACCTGGATTCAAATTCCAACTCTGATTGATACCTGCTGTGTGACCTGGGACAAGTTACTTAGCTTCTCTGGGCTGCAGTTCCCTTGTCTATAAAAACATATAATAATCTTCCCTCCCTCTCAGGGCGATTGCAGGGATTATGCCTGCTAGACCCTGTAACGCACCCTGCATAGCGCCTTGTACAAAGAAGACTCTCACCAAATGATGGTTGGGACTACGGGTGTTGCCATGATTGGCTCAGGCACATGCTTGTCTCCACCTTGGTGTCTTGGATCAGCTGATTCTTTGGTGTGGGGGCCGTCCTGAACATGGTAGGGTGTTTAGCAACATTCCTGGGTGGGAACCCGTGGACATGGGTCAAGGGGTGGAAATGGAGGGAAAGGGTGTGTGCTCAGGGTGAAGGAGCAGAGTCAAGCTGGGAGACCCCAGCTGAGCCGAGAAGGCGGCGGGGGGGGCTCTGAGCAGGAGGGGCCAGAAAGCCCTGGAGATGATACAGCCAACAGCTGCATCTGGGTTTTTCTTTCTTTCTTTAGTGGAATTTTGTTTTCCCAGTTGTGCAAGTAGTACAAGTTCCTTTGAGAAGATTCAGAAAAGTCCACCTTCCAGAAAATGAAGATCGCGAGTAATCCCAGCATTTCACGATGGACTCTCAGGTGCTCATTCCTTCTCTTCATTCAGGAACATTTATTGAGTGGTCCCTGGATGCAGGCCCTGTCCACGTGCTGGAGGTTCTGGGGGTGTTTGTATGGGCCAGGTGGGGTGGGGGCTTTCGGCCTCTCTTCCCAGTGATCACTGCCTCAGAGGATCTGTGCAGCATCCTGACTCTGGCTCCTTCACCCGGATCCTTCTGGAATCTGCCCATTTCTTTCCATCTTGGAGGCTTCACTTGCTTTGCCCCAGCCCCTCACCCTCCTCTTGCCACCAGCCCCTCTAGTGTTCTTTTTATTCTTTCATTTTCTTTTTCCTTTTTTTAGTTTTTAAAAAAATTGGGGTAAAATATACTTCACATAAATATACCACTTTTTGATGTTTAAGTATATAATTCATAGCCATTAGGTACATCCACAATTTTGTGTGACCATCACCACTATCCCTCTCCAGAACTTTAAAAATCATCCCACACAGAAACTCTGTATCTGTAAGCAATAATTCCCATTCCCCGTCACCAGTCCCCGGTTACCCGTATTCTAGTCTCTCTCTCTCTATTTGTCTTTTCTAAGAACCTCATTTAAGTGGAATCATGCAGTATTTGTGCTTTTGTGTCTGGTTCATGTCACTTAGCATAATGTTTTCAAGGTTTGCACGTTGAAGCGTAAATCAGAATTTTGTTCCTGTTTAAGGCTGCATAATACTCTGTTGCATGCATATTTTGTCTATCCCTTCATCTGTCCATGGACACTTGGGTTGTTTCTAC
This sequence comes from Ailuropoda melanoleuca, assembly GCF_002007445.2. NCBI lineage: Eukaryota > Metazoa > Chordata > Mammalia > Carnivora > Ursidae > Ailuropoda > Ailuropoda melanoleuca. The sequence continues at coordinate 74,169,125 of NC_048233.1, read as the reverse complement.
CTTTTGGCTATCGTGAATAATGCTGCTCTGAGCATTGGTGTACTCTTCTTTATTAAATAATTTTATTGAGATATAATTTGCATGCCAAAAAAACACACCCAGTTAAGTGTGCAATTCAATGTTTTTACTACATTCACAGAGCTGCACACCGACTACCGCAGTCTTATTCTGGAATATTTTTTCTGACTGACTCCAAAAAGAAGCCCCCAAACCCATTAGCTGTCACTCTCCATGCCCTTACCTCCGACCCCAGCCCTGAACAGGCACTAATCTCTTTTCTGTCTCTAGAGATTTGCCTATTCCGGGTATTTCATATAAATGCAATCATACATTATGTGGTCTTTTGTACTTGGCTTCTTTCATTAAGCATCATTTTTTAAAAAAAGCTTTATTTATTTATTTGAGAAAGAGGGGGGTGGAGTAGGGGGAGTGGGAGAGAGAGAATCTCAAGCAGACTCCACACCGAGAAGCCTGACACGTGGACTCAACCCCACGACCCTGAGATCAGGACCTGAGCTGAAATCAGGAGTCCAACGCCCAACCCACAGAGCCATCCCGGAGCCTGCCATTCAGCATAATGCTTCTAAACTTCCTCCATTGCTACTTCTTTTGCAAGTAACATGTTTTTAGAACCCAGCCCCGCTCGCTTGTTAGCGTATGGTCAACGCGTGCTTTGAGCTACAAAGGCTGAGTTGCCACAGACACTGTGGACAGAAAAGCCAAAAACAGTTACTATCCAGCCCTTTATAGAAAAAGTTTGCAGACTCGTGACTTAGGCCCTTTGTGTTGTGACTTGGGTTTTTTTTGTTGTTGTTTGTTATTTTTTGGCATCTAAACTGATAAAGGTCCTAAATAAGAAAGAATAGAAAGAGGAGAAATTGATGCCAAGAATCCAGGTCAACAAAAGCTACCACTCGTGGGTCAGAGCCTCCCACCCAGCCGGCCAGAGAAACACCGTGCAGGCAAACCCGCATGGCCTGGGAGCCGGGAGGCAGAGCTGCTCAACAGAAGTGACCTTTCCTAGCAGGCGACGATCACTTGGGGCCCTGAGCAACATGGTGAAAGCTACAGGGGAGAGGATAGTTATGGGAACTGCACTGGCCTTTCCCGTGGAAAAATAAGCGGCAAAGTAAGTGAAGGTTCTGTTAAGGGCAAGAGCTTCTGCAGACCCCGGATGCTGGAGCTAGAGAGGCAGCTCGGCTCAACATTCGGGTGAACCTTGGAACATCCTGAGACAGCGAACTCTCCCAGGGCTTGCTTATCTTCTTCCTCCCATGTGATCAGCTGCTTGCAGCTGGGGATCATTTACACGGTACTTACAAAGAGCCTCTGTGCCAGAGTCGCTTTGCCAGGGCTGGGGATTCAGAAAGGAGCAGGAGAGGCTCCATTGCTACTGTCAAGGACCTTACAGTCTGGTGGGGGAGACGCTTTCCTCCCTGTGGAGGAAGGGTATAGGGGCTCAGAGATCATGTCACAAGAGCGAATATTTATTAAGCGCTAACTGTGTCCCAGGGACCTGCTCAACTCACGTGATCCTCACAACAATTTGGGAGATGGATTATTTTATTATTGCTACTTTACAGATGAGGAAACCAATGCACAGAAAGGTTAAGGAACTCATGTAAGGTCACACAGCTAGACAGAGCTGGGATTTAATCCAGGCAGTCTGGTTCCAGCATCCAAGTTGGGTGGATAAAGGAGGGCTTCTCTGAGGAACCAAGTGTTCACTGTTGTCCATTTCTTACTCTCTGCCTTGACCAAACTTTAGTCAGGCTTCTCTCTTGCCTACGGGCCGGAGAACTTTGCTTGTCCCAAGCCTGAGCAAGCACAAAAAAGTAGAACGCATCTCCCCTTATCGGCTTCTGGAAATGTGCTGACCACAGCCAAGACCCTGTTCCTATCAGACCCCACCGGTCATTTCCCATTGCCTGTCTGGTTTCCCCTCTAGAGATTCGGCTTGCCTCCTCCTTTATCCTGCAAAAGAAAACCTTTTTTTTCTGCTGGATATTGAGATGCTCGCAGATTTCTGAGACAGAAGTGTTCTCTCTTATGCTATAGTCTCTTTCTAATAAAAGCAACTCCCTATCTATGTCCAGATTTTGTTTTTATTGGACAATGTTTGAGCTGAGATTTGAGGGGGTAGCAGGTGCAACTCTATGAAGAAAGGAAGGTGTTGCAGGTAGACGGAATAGCATGTACAAAGGTCCTGAGGTGAGTGGGAATATCGAGCACTTGAAGAAATAAAAGATCAGATGTTAAGTGAAATAAGCCCCAGATCAAGCACCTAGGTTCCCTCTATCTTTCCACTCATCTGTCCTCAGATGTTGGCTGCTTCCTTCAAGGTGGCAATATGGCGACAGCACTCCACACACCTTATGGAACCCTTCCTCTTGCTTCTTTGTAACAGAGAGAAAGTCTTTAGGGAAGCACCCCATCAGACCTGCCCCCAGGTCTCATTGCCGAGACTAGTCCATTAACAACGTGATTTAGACCAATCACAATTCGCCCTTGGGTCATGGCCTCAGGGAGACAAGAGCTCACTGACACTTGAACAAAATGAGGACTCTTTTGGCCAGAAAGAGCAGGTTATGGGTGAACAACCAGCAGTGGCTGCCATTTGCCCCTTCTGTGAACACAATTCTTTTTTATTTTTTTTTTAAGATTTTTATTTATTTATTCGACAGAGATAGAGACAGCCAGGGAGAGAGGGAACACAAGCAGGGGGAGTGGGAGAGGAAGAAGCAGGCTCATAGCAGAAGAGCCTGATGTGGGGCTCGATCCCATAATGCCGGGATCACGCCCTGAGCCGAAGGCAGACGCTTAACCGCTGTGCCACCCAGGCGCCCCTGTGAACACAATTCTAAACCTGAGGAATTTTGGGGGGAAGGCGATGGGACGGAATTGACTCTTGCAATCTCTCAAAATAAGCTATGAAGCTACCTGCAAACATTCCTTACAATAACAGAAGGCTTTGGTAGTATTATGACTGGTATGTAACCATTGCTATTATTTGTAATAATATTATGATATTATAATAATATTATTACACTAGGTGTCCCTGTCGTTTGGCAAAGATGTGGTGGTGGCGGGGCAGTGGGGTGGGTGTGTGTGAAACCTTCACATACTCTAAGGCCCCTAAATGTTTATGATACTCATTGCTGCTGGAAAGTGGTGGGAACAGCCAGAGAGACCCCCTTGGGGACCCTTGTCTTGGGGGAGGTGGGGAAAGGAGAATGTTTTAACTGGGACCGGCAAAGGGGCAAAGCCTATTATCTCTGTTTCACAGGGATACCGCCATCTCGTCCTGTGGATTCCGTGTCCTATCAACCTCCCACAGATGTGACAGGCTGCTAAAGAAGTTATACTCTAAGAAAGAGGCGTGAAAGATGGCCCGAGGCTGAATGCAATCCATGCAGGAGCCATGGAGCCTACGGAGCCGACGTGGTCGCTTATAAATTTGAGCCATTGTTTAAAAATCAGATTGCACATAAATGTTCAGATTTCCAGCTTCTTTGGCAACACTAGACATTCTAGCGATATAAGTCCTCACTCCCAAATGGCAACAGGTGACAGGAACTGAATTGCAAATCCCTTGTTTACAATTGTCCACCACAGGGCCCCCCCTGCCCCCCCAACTCCCTTCCTCATTTAAATTCCTGGTTGTCCCTGTTGGTGTTTTCCTGAGTTCACTCCTGTGGTTTAAAAAAAGGGGGGGTTTCATCTTTCCTGAAAATGCAGCGGGAGGGAGGGAGCAGAGATCCACTGGGCAGATGAGGCAGCATGGATTTCTGGCCTGTCTAGCTCCTGCCAGCTCACTCTCTCCCACCCAGCAGGCTGGAAGGCTGCTCTGGGATGGCCACAGACCTGAATCCGCAGGCCAGCGTGGCAGAGGGGACAAAGTCACACCCTTCTTTCTGCTGCGAGCTTCTCTCCAGCGATCGCATCTACTGTGTACGTCCTAGACGGTCTGCTCAGCATGCACTATGCATTGTCTCATCCAATTATCATAGTGCCATCCACAGTCGCAACTATTATTATCCTTACTCCACATATTAGGCCAGCAAGGCTCAGAGACATCAAGTCATTTGCCTAGGGTCACAAAGCAAGGAAGTGGCTAGGAAGCTGAGACTAGTGAGGTTAACTCACTCAGCTGAAGACACCCAGCCAACAGATGGCAGAGCTGGGGTTCCAGCTCAGGTCCAGTTGACTCTAAAGCCTAGAAGTTGAAAGCTGGTGGCCAGAGGGGGCACGCTGGCTTGGCCAGCAGCATTTTTGGAAATGAGGATTTTTTGCCCTTTGCTGGGCTTCCTGGTCCCCATTTTGTCACAGGTCCCACTAATACCTGTTGATTCGCACCCTGGCCTCTTCCCTCACGCGTGTTACTTGCTTGGCCTCTGGAGAAGATGACAACCTTCATGTCCTTTCCATGTCCTCTTGCCTCCCTGCAGAGTCCAGCTCAGATGACTTGGAGCTCTTAGTTCTAGGCCAGAGCTGGAGGTCCGTGTTTGCCTTTGTCGACCCCACCCCACCAGGCGTTATAGGAGTCGAGGGCAGAGATCAATGAAGTATGGTTAGAGGGGCGCCTGGGTGGATCAGTCTTTAAGCCTCTGCCTTCAGCTTAGGGCGTGATCCCAGGGACCTGGGATCGAACCCCGTATCGGGCTCCCCATTCAGTGGGAAGCCTGCTTCTTCCTCTCCCACTCCCCTTGCTTGTGTTCCCTCTCTCGCTGGCTGTCTCTCTCTCTGTCAAATAAATAAATCAAATCTTAAAAAAAAGAATGAAGTATGGTTAGAGTTCAGGTTCAAGTTCAGGTTCAGCTCCATGACCCTGATGCTCCATGCCTCGGTTTCCCCATCTGTGAAATGGGCATGCTAATAGTACCTGTCTCAGATATTAACACATGTGAAGTGTTTAGAAGGGCACCTGGCATATGGTGAGTATCCAACAAATGTTAGTAATAATAATATAATAATAATAGTAATTCTTATTGAAAAATTATTATGGTGGTGCTCTATGGAAGGGCACTGGCCTGGATTCTGCCCCATGACACTGTGACCTTGGGCAAATCAGTCACAGTCTCCCAGCCACAGGCTTGTCTGTGGAATCTGGGGCTGGCCTCTCATTTCCATCATAAATTCCCCACTGGGGGCTCAACCACAGCCTGCTGTCCTCCCTCCCCGCCGACAGTGCCTCTCGTCCCCCACATCCTCGCAGCCTTCCTCCCAGCACACGTGGGCCAGGTGCTGCAGCCCAGCGGGCTCTGCTGGCCCCATGTCAGCTGGTTTCAGACCCTAAATTTGGCCCTTTCACAGAAACCAAGGTTTGTGGTGGGGGCAGGGCGAGAGTGAGGGCTGTGTCTGGGGAGGCAGCTTCCCCACCTGACTGGTGCTTTGAGAAGCAAGCAGGGTCAGGAGGGCTGAGAGCCATGCTGGACCTTGTCATTGGCCTGGGCACGTCATTTGACCCTTACGGGCCTCGGTTTTCTTATCTAGCAACTAAATTTCATGTATGTTGACACCTTAAATCATCACGTTATCTCTTCAATTAAAGCAGCGTCCTTTTCCTTCAGAAGAGGAAAACCTCAGAGAGGTTAAGTGATTTAGCCAAGCCCACACAACTAAAGTATGATTTGAGTCATCTTTTAACCCCCAGATCTAGTCTCCTTTCATCTTTATTTTTTTTCCTTTTATCTTTAGGTGAAAGGTAAAAGCCATGGGTTTATGGTTGAGAGACAGGCTGCCTGGGTTTGAATCCTAGTTCTGCCATTTATTAGCTGTGTGACCTCAGACAAATTGCTTAACCTCTCTGTGCCTCAGTTTTTCTCACCTGTGAAATGGGAGATGATAATTGGACCCACACAGAGTTGTTATGAGGATTAAATAAATTATCCATATGGGTAAAACACTTTCAGCAGCGCCTGACACTTAGTAACATTTATTTAAGTATTGCTGAAATAATAAAATAGCTCCCCTGCAATCAGGCACATGATCTCAAGCATGTAAAAAAAAACACTCTAGATCAGGACCAGAAGACCTGTGTTCCACTTCGGGCTCAGCCACTAATTTGTTCTGTGCCCTCAGAGACCTCCTTTATTTTTAAAGATTTTATTTATTTATTCGACAGAGATAGAGACAGCCAGCGAGAGAGGGAACACAAGCAGGGGGAGTGGGAGAGGAAGAAGCAGGCTCATAGCGGAGGAGCCTGATGTGGGGCTCGATCCCATAACGCCGGGATCACGCCCTGAGTCGAAGGCAGACGCTTAACCGCTGTGCCACCCAGGCGCCCCTGGAGACCTCCTTTAAACTATCTGTGCCTTAGTTTCCTTAGGTACAAAATGAGGGGCTTGGACAAGCTCATCAATGAGCGGCACTTTTTGAAAAGCATCAAAACTTGTTTGATCATATTTTCTTATCTAATTCAGTCTATCGGGGAGAATATTCCAGTGTAGTGGGTGTTGCCCGGGCAGCTGTCCCAGCAACCCTGGGGACCACACGGGAGCCCCGTAGCCATGGTCTGGGTGACGTACGTGACTTTACTCAACCCAATCATACCTTCCTCCCAGGAATTGGGGAAGTGGACCCCAAAGGGAGACTGAACCATATCACAGGTGGCACTCACGCAGGAAGGTCATGAATTCCTGCTCAGGTAGCTGTAGGGTTCTGGTTCCTGCTCTTGTTTTTTTTTTTTTTTAAAGATTTTATTTATTTATTTGAGAGAGACAGAGACAGAGACAGTGAAAGAGAACATACGTGGGGAGGAGAGGGAGAGGGAGAAGCTGGTTGAGGACGGAGCCTGATGTGGGGCTCGATCCCCAGATCCTGAGATCATGACCTGAGTCACCCAGGCACCCCGTGGTTCCTGTTCTTTCTGAGGCTTGGCCTATCTTGAATTCCTGAAATTCAAATATCACCCCTCCCCCATTTCCTTAGGCTAACCTATCAATTATCTATCACTGCATAATCAATCACCCCATAATTTCGAGGCTTAAAATACCAATTTCCTGTTTCTCTAGATTCTTCGGGTTGACTGGATGGCCCTTCATCCGGGTGGCCCTTTGGCTGAGCTTAGGGACACTTGTGTGGCTGCAGAGGGTGTTGGCTGGGGTGACTTAGTTCTCTTCCCTGTGGCCTTCCCATATGGCTAGCTGAGGCCTCCTGAGGGTGGTCTCTGGATTGTGAGGGGGAGAAACAGAAGTCCAGTTAAGGCCTGGCCTCCGAAGCCCAGAATATTGCTTTTTCTGTATTCTCTTGGTCAGAGCAAGCACAAGGTTGGCCCTGATTCAAGGATTCAATAGACCCCACTTCTTGGTGGGAGATGCAGTGTGTGCATTGGGGGTGGGAGGAAAGGAAGGTGCTGGGTGTGCAGACAAATACCACAACTGCTTGCAGTGGATTTCTTTGCAGGACAAAAGAAACGTAAGTAACAGATCTTATGATTTACATATTCCCACCTAGCACACTCTGATTTCGTTTCTTATCAACTCTTGGCCACCTGGGCCTTGCATTTCTTCACTCACACCAACCACACTCCCACCCCAGGGCCTTTGCACTTGCTTGCTGATCCCTCTGCCTGGCACATCCTGACCCCAGATCTTCCGACTGCTCCTTTGTTACTTTTAGATCTATACTCACATCTTTACTCAGAGAGGTCTTTTCTGATCCCTGAATGAGTCATACCCCTGACATTGCCGGTGCCCTAATTAGGCCTTCTCTACTTCGTGGGACCTGCTGTGTATTATTTACTTTTTGTCTTTTTGTTTACTGTTGTTCTTTTCTCAGCAAGCTCCAAGAATGCCAGGACTATGGTCTGCCTGGATCTCTGATGTATGCCTGGCTCATGGTAAGCACTCAAACATTTACCAAAAGAAAGAATGAATTTCATGCTTTTTAGATATTATACTATTAATATACAAAAAGTTGTGATGAGAGGCAGCTTAAATGACATCAAAGATGATTCTAGAAGGTAAGGCAGGGAGCTTATACCAAGGCTGGATAATCTCAATGACTCTTGCCCTTTCCAGTTCTGCTAGTCCATGACTATAAGCACTATTCAAAGTGCTTTGAAGGTCTAAAGGCATGATATAAACACCTAGCTATTACTACTGAGAGGGCGCTTGGGAGTTCTGTGAAGGACGGGGCTTGGGTTCATTGCACCTGTGATCGAATGGGGTTCCTCACTGATCTGCGGGAGTAAATCCATATGTGTGTCATCTGTATTCGCCACACCTCATGGGTTACCAAGGGGCTGTTGTCAATGGAGAGCCTGCCAAAAGAAGGGCTGTATTGCGGTAATGCATACCCCCAGTAGTCTTGGACTCTCCTCCCATGGGAAGCGGGGACTCTGTCTCCTACCCTTGATTCTGAGTGGGCTTGTAATTGCTTCAACCAATAGAGAAAGGCAGAAGGGACATGACGTGACTTCCAAGCCTGGATCAGAAAAGGCCAGCTAACCTGCTCTTCATGGGACATGAACTCTGGTGGAAGCCAGTAACCAGTAAGGGGTCCCACCACCCTGAGACCACCATGCTGGAGAGGCCATGCACAGATCAATAGTAAGTGGAATAGGCTATTTCTTTAGTGCTTTCTCCTTCCCAGAAACTTCTAGAGTCCTAATGTCCCATGCTCTGCTTGACATTCCCCGCTGGATGATGTCTTGTTCTAACCAACCATCCGACCCCTCAGACTTAACATGCCCCCAAATAAACTTTTGTTCCCAAGCCCACCTCTCACCCCTTAGTCTTCCCTATCCAATAAATGGCCCCTTCCCCAGTTCTGTAAGCCAGGGTCTGGCATTATTCTTGAATTCTCCCTTTCTCTCAACCCTACAGCCAATCCCTTTGAAAGGTCTATTGGCTTTACCTCCGAAATGCATCTCAAATCTGTCCTCTACCCTTCTCTAGGGCCCCCACCCTGATCTAAGCCAGCATCATTTCTTCCTTGACTCCCACTGCAGCCTCCTGACCGGGCACCCTGACTCCTGACTGTGCCTTTGCAGCCCTTGTGTTTCGTGCCCGTTCATTCTCCTCGTAACAGCCAGAGGGATTTTTTAAAGTTCTATTTATTTGTTAATTAATTAATTTATTGCGTTGTTAATTTTAATTCTAGTGTAGTTAGCACACAGTGTTAGTTTCAGTTGTACAATATAGTGATTCAACAATTCTAGATATTGCTCTGCGTTCATCATCATATGTGTACTCTTTAACCCCCTTCACCTATTTCTCCCATTCTCCACCCCCAGGGTTGTCTTTAGATATAAATCAAGTCATGGCGCCCCCAGTGGCTGCCCATGGCACTGAGAGTAAATCTAACCTCCCGGGGCTCAGTGTCTCTCTCCCTCGCTGGAGCTTGGCCTCTGACCCCTCTCTTTCTACTCCTCCCCGTGGTCAGTGGAACCAAAAGGAACCAGTGTTTCCCAGTAACGTCAGGAAGTTGCTAAATCTACTTCTACCCCTTTTCCTATTTCTGGCATTTTTGTCTTCCCCTGTGAGGAGGAACCCAGCGGGAATGCCCAGTTGGGTTCCCTAGCTCTGTTCCTGCCACCCTGACCTTCACTCTGGTCCTTGATCATGCCCAGCTCTTTGCCCTCCTCAGGGCCTTTGCATGGGCTGTAAGTTCTGCCTGAACACCATTTCTCTAGCCCTTCCTATGACTGGTTCCTTCCTATCATTTGGGTCTGAGGTTAAAAGTTGTGCCCACAGGGCATCTGGGTGGCCCAGTCAAAGTGGCCGACTCTTGATTTCTGCTCGGGTCATGATCTCAGGGACTCATGAGATCTAGCACTGCATCAGGCTCCTCGCTCAGCATGGAGTCTGCTTAAGACTCTTTCTCCCTCTCCCTCTGTTCCTCCCCCGCTGCTCTCTCTCTCTCAAATAAATAGATAAATCTTTTTTTTTTTTTAAAGATTTTATTTTATTTATTTGACAGAGATAGAGACAGCCAGCGAGAGAGGGAACACAAGCAGGGGGAGCGGGAGGAAGAAGCAGGCTCACAGCGGAGGAGCCTGATGTGGGGCTCGATCCCATAACGCCGGGATCACGCCCTGAGCCGAAGGCAGACGCTTAACCGCTGTGCCACCCAGGCGCCCCATAAATAGATAAATCTTACAAAAAAAAAAAAAAAAGAGTTCACCGAGAGGCCTTCTCTGACTATTCTATCTAGAAGTTTCCTCTCTGATAGTTTCCATTTTGACTATTTGTTTGTCTCCTTCGTTGTTCTTACCACACTGCATGTATCTGACTGTTTATAGTGTCTTGTCCGCTGCTTGTCTCCCCAGTGCGTGGGGCATGGTTAGCACTCAATAAAGAGATGGTCATTTGTTGATGTTGATAATAGTGTCAAAAAAAGGAAACCCACAAGCCCAAAAGGGTGTCCCCACCTAACTGCAGTTTCACCCCTCCCCATCCCCCCAGAGATGTAGGCTTAACCCGTCAGTCAGGACATTTTTTTTTTCCATCATTGCCAATTGGTCTCTGGGTCTTCTCCATATCCCAAAGAAAGATGACGTAATCTGCATGATGGGACACTTTGCTTTTCCCCTAGCAAACATCTTCCTCTGGAATAATCCTTTTCCTTTGCTAATAACTCTCTTGCCCCCACCGTCCATCTAGATCAACTTTCCACTTTGTACAACTCCTCCAAGTTCCTCTCTCCCTGCTAGATGGGATGCTGGAAAGTTCACCTAAACACTCACATCCCACTTACATCTCTCAAAATCTTTTTCTCCCAAAATTATGTTTAGACGAGCCGCAAAAACGTCGGTAGACACTAGACAAAATCAGACATCATCCTAAGCTAACTTTTCTTGCTGACACATTTTGCAACAGAGAGAATGTGAACTTATTTAATCTTTAGTAAACCTAGTTAGAATAAAATTATTGTCTTTAATGCTGATCCCTCTAAATGTTTTTTTTTTTAAAGGGGAGCCCAAATGCTGATCTCTCTAAAGACATACCTGCTTTAATTAAATTTAAAAAATTGAAAAAAAAACCCTGAACTAGCTTTTATTTACAAAATATTATCCTAGGTCACAAGAACTTGAAAAACATTTGGGTTAATTTCTCTTATATTTCTGAGAGTTTTCAGAATCCTTAACTTACAAATGCACTTGTTTTTTAGTCAATTGAATAGAGCTCTTTACAAATAAATTTTAGTAAAACCATACAGAGGCAGGAATATATTTCACATTTACAACATACATGTGTTATAGACACACACATGAGATATAGACACACGCAAATGTACAGACAGACACAGAGAACTTACAGCTTTTGTTTTAAATGTTTAGCCAGGAGATGGGTATGATAACGCAAACTTGCAAATTTATAGAAGAGCAGTTGTATCCAAATTTTGTTTGGCAGTTGCAGTCTGAGAAATTCACCTGCTCAGATGGCTAAAAGCTTTTTTTTTCTTTTTATGTGGGGGAAGGGGCAAAGGAGAGGGAGAGAGAATCTTTTTTTTTTTTTTTAAAGATTTTATTTATTTATTTGACAGAGACAGCCAGCGAGAGAGGGAACACAAGTAGGGGGAGTGGGAGAGGAAGAAGCAGGCTCATAGCGGAGGAGCCTGATGTGGGGCTCGATCCCATAACGCCGGGATCACGCCCTGAGTCGAAGGCAGACGCTTAACTGCTGTGCCACCCAGGCGCCCCGGGAGAGAGAGAATCTTAAGCAGACTTCACGCCTAGCGAGGCTCAATCTCATGACCAGGAGATCATGACCTGAGCCGAAATCAAGAGTCAGGCTCTTTACTGACTGAGCCACCCAGACTCCCCAGATGGTTACCCCTTTTTACTAATACTTGTTGAGAGGACATTTTAGATTTGTGTTTGTCTTTGAGATGTAATCTCTAATTATCTCCTAGGGTATTTACATGCCAATCTGGTAAAATTTACATCTTCAAGGAACAGAGAGAGGAGGTTCAGTTTTCTTCCAGGAGATTTAGTACCTTTGGATGGTGACCCCCGTCCCAGTAAAACGGAGTAGTGTTGCCTTGTCATTAGGGCAGTGCCCTGTAAAAATACTTCTCTGGACTCAAGGTCAAATGGGACCTCTTTAGAGTTGGAAATGGAAGAGGAGGTCATTTGGGTCACGGTGGTCATGGAATTGATAAACCCATTGGATCACGTCAATTTCGTGGAGCAGGAGACGGGCTTCATCTTGATGTTTTCCACTCACTGTGAACCTTAGCAGTGATCGCTGTGATAGAAGGGTTGAGCACGGAGCCAGGCAATCACCATCCCAGTGAGAAGGAGGGCCCTGGTACAAATAGGGGTAGCTTTAGGGGCCTATGCTTTCCCATTCCCCTCTTCCTCCTCACTAGAGGCCCTGATAACCCTGCCAACTTTCCCTTTGGTGGCAGGGATGCCTGAGAGGCGTGCTTTCAGGTCTGCCCAGTTGAGGGGAAAGCTGATGGAGCTCAGGATCTGTGGGGTCTCTTTGAAGCATATGGCTAAGATGGATCTTTAATAAAGTTATGGATTTGGGGGTTTTTAGAGATACCAGACAGCTGACACCTTTTGGCAGCTGTAACAACTCAGAGCCTATTCCAAACGAACAAGAAAACCCACAGTAGCTGATTAGTTCCCCTCTCTTCTCGTGCACAAAATCTTTACTAAAGGTTTGAATTTCAGTTCAGGTATAGTTTTTGATCTGTTTCTGCTTATTATTCTTTTTTAAGGTTTTATTTATTTATTTGAGAGAGAGCACACGCGCATGCAAGAGAGAGATCATGAGCAGGGGGGAGGGGTAGAGGGAGAAGCAGACTCCATGCTGAGCAGAGAGCCTGATTCAGGACTAGATCCCAGGACCCCAGGATCATGACCTGAGCCCAAGGCAGACACTTAAGTGACTGAGCCCCCCAGGAGCCCTCTGCTTCTTCTTTTATCCTATAACTTTAACCTTACTTGTTACTGGAAAATCTTGGATGATGTTACAGTGAACCCTCTTCGTAGATGGCCACTTTCCTTCCCAGGGTGTCCCAAAGGACCTCTCCGGGATTAGGATCTGCCTCCACTAGCACAATATACACCGGGTCTTTCGGAAAAACCCCCAGGCCTCTGGAGCCCCATTGCAGAGTCTTGGCTTGTTGGTATGCATGGCACCGAATAACGCCTAGAATGACATCTAGCACCCACGAGGGTCTGCATTTGTCAGGGAGCTGGTGTTCCTCCTCAGGGCTCTTAGGAGGCATTGGAACCATATGTTGAGGACATTTATAGGTCCATTATTTTTTATTTTTTTAGGTAGTGACGATAGCCTTGCTATCCAAGCCACCCTCCTTAGCTCTCCTTGGCCTTGAGTCTATAAGACTCTTATGCACATTAATAGTCAGTTACAGCCTTTGTAATTAGTGGTCTAATTGTCTCATTAGGCCGTATGGCCTTGATAGTGCTGCTCTGGGGACATCATTGGATAATCATGGCAGCCGAGAACTTTCGGGTGGGGCTACCTCAGGCAACATGCCGCAGAGGCAGTATGAGACAGCCAGCGACGGTGCGACAGACCCCAGCAAGCCTCGTTCCTTTTCCAGATGGTGTCACCCACCTGACTTGGGGGGTCAGTAAGCAGGTCACAGGTAACAAGGGCATTCCCCCTGGTGAATTGCAAGGGCGATCATGCAATCCTGCCGACTATACTGATCGCTTTGTGTTGGTCTCAGTGTGTCAACAAGCAATGTTGTTTGGGACCAGCCCCTGTGGTTGCTATGATTGCAAGACACCCTTCGGCAATAACCATCAGGAAACTTTGAAAAAATAAAGGTTTATTACTCACAGGATCTGGAAACTACACAGCACGCCTGGGGCCACACAGTGATGTGGGGGGCATGTGTGGGGGGGAGACGGAGAGAGTATGAGAGAACACAAACAGGCCGTTCTACATTTATTGGGGTCGAGGGTTTTGTGGGCTTACTCTTTATTGGTGAATTCAAAATATAAGAGTGGAAATTTAAAGTGTAGGAAGAGAAAAAGCCAACCAAACAAGTGGCCCAAATGATCAGTTACTGAAATCAACCAAGATCTTGAAAACAAAGGGGCCTCTGATGGGGGAGGCAGCCTGGCTCTTTGTCCTGTCCTGTGGCTGGCAATCTTTGATAATCTCTGACGTGGATGCTTCAGCCATCGGAGCTAAGTCAGGCACTTGCTTTGCAGAAAAGAAAAGAACCCCAACTGTCAGGGTTTACCTGACAGTGTCTTACTCCCACTTTTAATGAAATCCACACTCCATTCAGGGCATGAGGTCCTACTCACTTGCTTAGAAACCACCGTGAATTAGAAGACCACCCTCCCCAACCTTTCCCTGTGGGGCCTAAAAACATTAGGGAATTACCCCAAGGAGATGGAACAGAACGTGCAACAGAGTTGTGAAGGCCGTCCTGAGGCCCCGGGGCAGGGGTGGGAGGAGGAGAAGATTCTTTCAGCCCTAACCTCAGGGAAGAAACACAAGTGTTCGTGTATCACCTTCGTCAAAGCCAGGTCTGGACACCTGCGCAGGCAGCAGGATCTGGGGATGGCGCAGCACCGCGAGGTGGTAGGCTCAGAGCCAGGACCCGTGCTCCATCAGCCCCCTTGGGGATGCAGCTCTGAGAAGGCAGAGTTGGGAGGGCTACCTGGCTCCACCTCCAGGTCTTACCTGGGCCAGGTGCTCCTCAGGAGGGACGAATGACACTTCTTAGTGTCAGGGATTGGGGTGGGTGTTAATGATCCTGTGTGGCTCCCCTGTGTTCGAAAGCTGGGAACATAAGGTGCAGATGGTGGGAAAAGGGCACTTTCCCATGAGGTACCCCATTCCCAGGCCAATTCCCAGCAGTCCCTGGTGGGGCCAGGGCCAGGGTCGGGGACAAATGATCCTCTGTGCCCTTCCATGGGGCCTGCTGGGCTGGATGCAGAGAAGAGGGAACACTTGTCTGTTTTCTCCCTCAGCCCCACCCACACTTTCCTCTAGAAGAAGGCTGATTTGTGGGGTCCAAGCTTCGCTGCCTGTCCTGGGACCCAGAGATGTGAGGTTTCCCAAATCCCTTCAGTTGGCCTCTGGTGGGGTCACACCCCCAACTCCCCTGAGTATGAGTGAAGACTTACTGCTGTCCCTTAAAGGTCGTGGCCTGTCCCCAACTCCAAAGGTCATGTGGAGGTAGAAGGCCCTGGAAGGGGGACAGGAAGGGGTGCTGCCTCCCTGAAAGCGAGTGCTCTTCCAGAGAACCTAACTGGCTGTTTCCGTGGGGTCCCTCCTCCCTAGGGGAGCACAAAACCCAGAAACAGGACAGGGGGTTGAGATAGGTTTGGCAACTTTCTAACATCACTGGACAATACCGGTTCCATTTCAACCACCAGACTGTGATCAGGTTTGTAAACAATACCCCCTCCAGATCACCTTCTCAGGGTCCAGAGAGATGTCTTCATGGCTATTCCGGCCCTACCCCAGGCCTTCTCCCTGACCGGGCCATCCCCGGGTCCCTGGAGGAGCTCACACGCTCATGTTGCTCTTCTCCTCCTCTTTGGGGCTGGGCTCCTCCTGAATCTTCTTCATCTCCCAGCCCCGGACCCAGGTGTAGGCCGAGGAGCCCCCCAGCACCATCATGTTGCTTGTCCACCAGAGGAAGCTCTTGGTCTCCTCATAGTAGAGCACCGCCAGCACCGTCTGGGCACAGGCTTTCGCTGTGCCAGACACGTTGTGGGTCAGGGGGCTGGTGAACTTGATCTGGAGACCTGTCACGTAGCCGATGGCGAAGCCAAACAGGCCGCCCAGTGTCATCATACCCCAGAAGTGGGCGCTGCCCAGCTGGGCAAAGTCACGGAGGGCCTGCAGCTCCCCCAGCAGCAGGAGCAGGGGCAGGAAGAGGACACAGGCGTTGACATTGTTGTAGAAGGTCAGGCGCCAGATGCTGCCGTCCACTGCCGGGAGCACCTTCTTGGTGTAGATGGCGTTGAGCGAGACACAGAGGCTGGCGAGCACGCCGAAGAGGGTGCCCGTCCAAGACAGGGTACCCTCTGCCCCCTCCTGGTCCACACCAAGCCAGAAGCCTCCTGCAGGGGGGAGAGGGGAGGGGCAAGGGGGATGAGGCCGGGGAGGAAGAAGGACAGAGAATTTTGCCACCAGAGTTCACAGACTGTAATGCAGTCCTCACCCTCCCATGCCTCCCTGCCCTCTCTGCAATAGATATGTCCAAACGCTCTGTTCCAGGCAAAGCACCAAACAAGGGCTGGGAAGTGGCCCAGGACACGGACGCTTTCTCAGAAGCTTACATTCTAGCAGAGGAGGAAGACATTAAAACGATTCATTTCCCAATTATTTCTTTAATTACAATTGTAATGAGGGCCATAAAACAGTGCAGTGTGCTCTGAGAACCCATAACCTGCAACCGTGCTGGCCTCGGGCATCTGCAAAGTTATGCTGGAAATGAGCTCCAAAGGGCTGAGCACTTCGTGGCTAAGGTGACTTTGGGCAAGTGACTTAAGCTCTCAGAGCCTTGGCTTCCTTGTCTGTAAAATGGGAGCCTTTAATGAGCTAGAATGACTTGTGGCCTGAGGTCTTTGGGGACAGTCCACTCTTTTGGACACTCTTGTCTGTGTCACCACCTCCTGCACACAGAGCCTCCGTGGCTCCCCATTGCCCACCATCAAGACTACACTCTTCCGCCTGGCACACTGGGCTTCCCGCACCCTTGCCTGTCTTTGTCCCCCGATTGTCCCAAGTCGTCTCTCTCACCTCCCTGCTTCTCATGCTGGGACGCAGTGTCCTTGTTTCTGTCCTGCACCAGAAACACCCCGCTCCTCCTTTCTGGGAGATTCTATGCATGCTTCAAGGTCAAAGCCAGCCTCTCCAGGGAATAAGTCGTTCTTGATACCCCCAGTCCCCAGACCACCCCTTGGCCTCTTGCTGCGTGGGCTTCCCTGCAAGACCCCTTGCCTGCCCTAGGCTGTTAGACACCTGTCCTTGGGGACGACTGTACCATCTCTTTAGCGAGGCCCCACCTGCTGGGGAGGCAGGGGCTGAACCTTACACATGTTGTACCCCAGTAACATGGTGGGAAGGGAAGTATGAAAAGTTTTGGTGTCAGAGAGATTTGGGCTCTAATTGGGTTCTGCCATTGAGAGGCTGGGTGGCCCGAGGAAAGCTGGCTAAACTTTTCTGAGCTCCCATTTCTTTCATCTGTAGAGACCTGGGTTACTTTCTTGACCCCCTCACTCCAACCAAACTACTTCCCACCTTGCAACCAGAATGATCTTCCTCAAGCCCAGAGAGGTCTGCTTAAGTCCTGTCCTGGCTTAAGGCCCTTCCTTGCCTACTACCCTCAGGAAACCTTCCAGACTCACTTAACTTGGGCAGCCAGCCTCCTGTCTGGAGAGTCCTGCTGTGGCCCAAATAGGAAGAAACACACAGGTACTTTTTTCTGTCTAGAACATTCTCTCCTCACCTCTTCCTTATACCCATCTAGTACTTCCTCCAGAATGCCTGCATGGATTACCCCATTTCCAACCCTGTCCTCCTCTCCACCCCCACCAGGTTCTCTTGTACACCACAATCGCAGTCTCACCCCCACAGCAGAACTCACTGCCAGGCATCACCACGGTGAACAGGCACCCCATCCACCTTTGCCAGATTCGTATCCCCAAAGTTTGGCATGGTCTCCGGCATGTGCCTGGCCGTCAGTTAGTGTTTGCTGACTGACTGAGTGACCACAGGCATGGAGGTTGTTCCGGAGGTGGCCTTGAGGGTTGAAGGAGGTCAGGCCCCTGCTACAATGTAGGCACTCACGCGGGGTATTCTCTTCCTTGGCAGATCCTTGGCAAACATCTATCTGTACACCTGCTCCGGGGGTGTGGAGGGTTGGCCAGAGCACCCTCCGTCCTGCTGCTTGTTATTTCCAAGCCCAGAAGGGAAACCCACCATGAGGTTCCGCACCCTAGAGGGGCTCACACTCAGAAGGAGCTCTGAAAGGTACTATAAAAGGAACAGGGGCCCAGGAATAATCACCGGAGACCCATCTTAAGGGGAAGCCCAGCCAAGAGGGGGCTGGGTTTGGGGCCTGCAGGGAGCACCAGCTGCCTAGGGCCGGCCCAGCCCCATCGGTGCAGCCAGCGAATGCCCTTTCTCAGGAGCTATCACACCATCAGCTACTTTGATTACTTTTAGGACCTGGCCTAAGTTCCCTATGACTTCACCTTTCTGTATGCAAATTCTATCCCCCCTCCAACTCCAGGTTCCCTCTCCTCCCCCTCCTCCCCACCTCCTGCTGGTCTTCAGGGCTCAAGTGAAGGTTCCTGGGGCATTTGGCTTACTGAGGCCTGGGACTCTGCGTCAGCTCTGGAGGGATGGGGGGGTGGGGGAGGCAGCTGAAAACCTGCCAGGGGTCTCAGCAGCTCCTTCTGCTCTAACCTCAGCCTTCTCCCCTCTCCCATCTTGGGGCTTGACTGAGGAGTCTGAGATCCAGCAGTTGCTCGATGAGGGTGACATTTTCTAGGACAGGTGGCAGAGGAGGGGCCCGTCCCCTGCCACCCGTGTGCCTTGCCTGGGACTCTGAGACACCAGCGAAGAATATGTAGGTCAATCAACATGAACCCTAAGGCACGAGGAAAAACAGGTTCGAAGAAAGACCACATTCCTGGATGACAGAGCCCTGGGAGGATTCTGAGAGAAGTGGGTGCTCCCTTACCCAGAGCGCTGCAAAAAACCGTTCTGTGATGATGGAAATGTTCTATCACGTATACCGTCCGGTACAGTAGCCCCTGGCCCCATGTGGCTACCCAGCACTTGAAATGTGGCTACAGAATCAGGTTATAACACCTGCAACTGAAGAGCTGAATTTTAAATATGTCACTGAATTCAAATGAATTTAAACAGAAATAGACACATGTGGTCAGTGGCTAAGGTACTGGCTAGTGCAGCGATGATCTCAAGGGCACAAGAACAGGGCAGAGGGGTTAAAAGCATAGGCCTGGGAGTCTGGCCAGTCTGGGTTTGTACCCCCGCCTGGCTACTTCCTAGCTGTGTGGCCCTGGGCAAGTAACTTAATCTCTCTGAGCTTCAGTTTCCTTGTTTGTCTGGAGTTGGTGACAGTGATGCTACCACTCAGGGGACCTCTGGGGAACAAAGGAGGGACTACGTGTCAATGATCAGCCCAGTGTCCCCATCGATAATTCTTCCTTTCTCAGGGTCAAGTGTGGAAAGACAGCTAAGACCTCTCAAAGCTTATTTCTCTCCACTCTCTTAGCCATTCCTACGATCCTGCAAGGTCGGAGGGTGATGGTATATTTATTACAAGATGTGTTCTCTTCTGGAAATAGCGCTGGATGGGGAGTCAGGGCACTTGAATTCTTGAGAAGCAATACAGTGGTCAAGCATAGGGAGCCAGACTGCTAGAGATCAGATCCCAGCCCTGCCACTTACGAGCTGTGTGATCATCAACGAATCACTAGACGTCTCTCTACCTTGGCTTTTTTCCCCCTCTGTGAGATGTAGATTATAATCCCATTTTGTTATGAGGAGCCCTGGCTGGGCCCCTAATTTCTGGGTGACCTCAGGAAGCTTATTCTCTCTGGGCCCCAGGCTCTTCCTCATAGGACTTTGGGCAAGGGAACCGGGACAGGTAAAGTCCCAAGATGCTTGGCAGGCTTGCTCTTTGGCGTTTTGGCTCCTGTGCCCCCCCCCACGCCCCGTGGCCTCAGCTGGCCACTCACCGATGATGACTCCGCAGGTGAGCAAGGCATAGAAGGAAGTGGTCTGTTTGAGCAGCAAGTAGGAGAGCAGCACGTTGAAGACGGTGGTGAGGGAGCGGCCCACGTTGTAGAAGGCCACCCCGACGTACTTCAGGCAGAGGTTGTTGAAGGTGATCATGCCGATGAAGACCACGGACAAGGGCAGGACGCTGCGGGCCACCCGGAGGTCCAGGCGCAGGGAGGGAAAGTCCATGGCGCCAGGGCAGAGGGCGGCCAGGGTGCTGAGGCTCTTGCACAACAGCGTGGTCACCAGGCACTGGTAGAAGGTGACGAAGATGGGGGTGTCGAGCTGTAGGGAGGGGCTGTCCAGCAGGTACTTGTTAAGGAACACCATGGAGATGGAGGTGACCCAGTAGAGTGACACCACCAGTGTGATCTGCAGAGCCCGGAGCAGGAAGGGCTTCTCCTTGCTGGCCTCTGCCTCTCCAGAGGGGTCGGAAGCCCCCATCAGTGCCATGTGCAGGATCCGGGACCGCTTCAGAGGGGCCCTGTTCATGGTAGCAGAGGAACTGGGTCACCGTACAGCCAGAACCGGAGTACAGGGCAGTCTCTCCTGTCTGCCTCCTGCAAGCCGCAGCCCTCAACTGTCACATGGGGGGGTGGCCTAGAGGCCTCCTCACCCAGAGGTTCTGTTTTGGGGGAGCCCCACAACCTGCTCCCACTCTGAGGGAGCTCATGAGACAAGACACGGGGAGGGGTGAGGAAGAGGCTAAGGTTAGACCCAAGACCTGTCAGGGGAGAAGGGGCTGGTGCCTGGTAGGGATAGATCTCAGGAAAAAGGGAGGGGAGAGGGAAGGAAGAAGGGGGAGGGGGAGGAAGGCAGGGCGAAGGTGCTGGAGAAGGGCGGAGGACAGCGTGGGGAAGAGAGGGGGAGGCACGGGCGTCCGCAGAGAGAAAGGGGAGGCATGCAGGAAGCTGAATGGAGGGAGGGCGTGCGGGGGCGTTTGCAAAAAGGGGTGCAGGGAAGGTCACAGATTTTCAGGGCGGGGTCCGAAGGACGCTGGAGGAGGCCGGTCCGGCCCAAGCCCGTAGCGCTCTGCCCTCCGGAGCCCCAGCTCCCGTTCAGCCCGGGAGCCTCCGGACATCCGAGGCCGCGCTCCCCCGCGAGGCGGGCCCAGGACTCATTTCCTGACACGCCCCCGACCCCTCCTTAAAGGGCCCGCACGCCCGGCGTCACCCTTAAAGCCATAGCCCGATAGAAACAGCTTTCAGAGTCAGGCTGGCGTCTGGGCCCCTAACCGCCTCTCCGCTCCTGTGCGCTCCCCGCTCGGGGATGGTGGGGGGCGATCGGCCTCCGCCGAAGGTTCCTATAGGTGCTTGAGCCTCGGCCCCTTTCCTGAAAGCGCTCCTCCCACCCTAGCTCCGTCTTCACCATTAGCTAACTCCCCCTCCACCAATCCCCTCACCTGCAGGTCTACCGCCCCCCTCCCCCATCCTGGGTACTACCGCACGCCCAGAGCCTTGGCCCCACCTCTCATCCCTGGGCGTCTAGAGACACTCTACCAGCCCCAGCTCACTCTCCCTTGTCGCATTCCTTTCCTTTTCCCCACTTTCACTTCCTCCATCGCTCTTCCAAGCCTGAGACCGAGCCCCCCCACCCCCGCCAGTGGTGCTCCCTGAGGAGACTTAAGTTAATCTGCGCGATCCCCCCCGCCAGGCCCATTTGAGAACAGCCATATGCTAGCCTTAAGGCAACACACTCCCGGCTCTCTCCCCCTTCTAAAAAATCCCTTCCCCAAGCCGGGCCCAGCCGCTAGCTCTAGCCCCAGGGCTGGCGTTCCTGGGCCTCGATGGCAACCCCGCGCTCACCTCCTCTAATGCACTGGCCGCCCGCCCGCACTGCCGAAAGCTGCACCTGCAGCGCCGCACCTGCAGCACCGCGCCTAAGGCCGCGCCCACTGGGGAAGACTTCCTGCTCCCAGCCCCGGGTGTGGGCGCCAAGCCAACCTCGCCCGCCTGCTCCCCACGTGGGGCTCGGAGGCTGCGGCGGGACGACCGTGGCCCCAGCCTGACCTTGGCGCCGGGTTGTCCCGCCAGTTGTGGGAGCGAGCCTCCCCTGTTTCCAAGGCCACCCGAGGCCCAATACCCCTGCCGGGCCCGCCCGGGATACCCCACTCCAATTACCGCCGCTTGCACGTCCCGGGACCCGGCTTCATCCCTGGCCAGCCGCTTGCCCCGCGCCCCGCCAGAGCTTCCAGAAGTGCTCCCGGGAACCGCTTCCTGCCGCAAGTGCGCGGAGGGGTCTGTGCCCTCTTCCAGGAACGGAGCCTGGGAAGTCCGGCACCAGCCCTGGGCGACAGTCACCAGGCAGCCTGGAGGGCCGACTTTTCCCTGCTTCTTGCCCTGGGACCAACGTGGGGCGCTCACTTCTGAGTTCTCGTTGTTGTAAAAAAGAGGGGTTCCGCAGTACTATACCAGGCGGCCCCAACTTCCTTGCTCATGACTCTGGCTGGTATGGTTGAAAATAGGAACTACCATCTGTTTGTAGTATTTCAAACACCATTTAATTAGTACTATTTAATTTACAGGTGAGATGTCTTAGATTTGCTTTAAAAGACTCAGAATACTTACCAAAGAGAGAGAAAAAAAAGAGGTGGATAGATAGGTAAAACAAGATAGGCAAAATGTTGATATCTTACTCTTGTGTACATTTGAAAATTTCCACAAGAGGATGACACCTTTGGGGTACATTTAAAGTCTCGCATGCTAACTGAATAAACCCTGGGCCCAGCTTAACACAGCCCTTGGTGGGCTATGCGGAACCGGAGGGGTTACAGGGAAATAAGCACCGGTCAGTAGCCCCAAGGCAGGTGCAAAAGCCCCAGAGTGAGCTCTGCCCCAGGCCTATTCTCTTCCATCATCAGGCATCTGGCCCTTGCTCTCTTGGACCCGGACTACTCCCCCTTCCTCCAGAGACAGAACTTCCTGCTTCCTAGTTATGGGCTGGCCTCCTGGTGGAGATTGCCATCTGCTTACCTTGTCACTTTGGGGATCAAATTACCCTTTGGGGGACGGAAGGACTGAAAGGGACTGGTCATCAGAATCCTACTTGGAGAGTCTCATTCCAGGACCAAACTTTGAAGGCTGTGGGTTTCAGTGTGTTAAGAACAATCGATGCCTCTTTGCTCTTCTCTCTTAGGCCTGATGTTTCACTATGACAAATAATTTAACGACAAACAGGGCAAACTTGTCTGCAAGAGGCCCTGGTTTCCTGGAAGTGCCCTTCTCCTTGGCACATTAACAGAATTAATTTGTCTGATGATTGTGCTGCCACTTTGAGCCCCTAGGGAAGAGATACATACTGTATATAGGTCAGATGCTCTTCACTGAGAGAGACCAGGGGCAGTCCATGCTGAGTATGTGGGGCATAGCCTTGGCTCTCCACAGGCCAGGTGACCAAAATGTATCCCTATCTCCAATCTCTCCCCTTATATTTTACCTGCAATTGCACCAGTAGCTTCAGTCCCCTGCATTAAGGTTGTAATAGGCCAGTAAGGCAAGTTTCCCAGATTCCAATCCTTTTTATTCCTCATGAGGGAAAGGGGGGAGGGGTATGTTTCTTGGGGGTCTAAGGCCTCGGGAGGTGTGCACTTTGTACATTTGATTTGCTTTCGAATTTTTCTTAAGGATTCTTAATTGTCTAAACCGTTCATCAAGGGTGAGGTTTTAGGTCTTGTCAAGGGTAATTACCCAGTGTGTGAACTTGGTGTGAGGCAAAACATAAGGTCATCAATGTGGCAGGTGGAATGCTGTAACAATCCAGGAAGGAGGGCCCCTTATGGGTGTAGTTCTATTCTTGCCTTGGCTGGGAGCCACTAATGATGTCAGAAGGCAATCTCTACCAGACAGTGTGACAGGAACCATCCTCCCAGGTGTAGGGGACAATGGATCTGTCCCAGCAAGGCCTGAGAGTTTCTGGGAACACACAGATGTCAACTATCTCACCCTTGAGTTCAACAAGGACTCATGAGCCTACTTTGTGTGGTGGACACTACCAGTTGCCTGCCAAAATTCTTTCTCCCATTCTTCCAAAATAATTGGATAGTACCTGGTCACGTGGTTGCCCAGCCAGAGACTACATTTCCCAGCCTCCCTTGTGGGGAGGTGAACAATATGACTTCACGGATGGTAAAAGCAAGTGATACATGCTACATGCAGGGTGAATGTCTTAGCTGTTCTGCGAGCAATATGATGGAAAGAGCCAGGGTCCCTGATTGTGTGGAGCAGAGACACTTGTCAATGTGGACGGCCTACATTGAAAGTGCTAAATGAGAGGGAGATCAACTTATGTCCTTTATGTACCTATGCAGTTATAAAGGAATCTCTGTTACAGCAGCTTTGCCTGTAGCCACGTACCCACTGGAGTCTGTATTCCCTTCTTCTCACATACATATTCTCTAGGCCAAATTGAGAAGGCGTGGCATAATTATCATGATCTCTTGACTCTTGCTCTCTCTCAGTTTATTATCTACCTATCTATCCGTCCATCCAACTATTCATCCATCTTGTCCCTATCCAGGACCTGACACACACCTGCCATAGTAGGTGCTCAGTACCTATTTGTGGAATGAATGGAAGTCAGACCCCCAAAAGAAGTGCTTGAAAATCAAGGCCATTTGAAACCTTTATTGTCCCTAAGCCCTGAAGTTTATGAGGCTCCCCATTTATATGTAGTTCAAAATTAAAAATTAATATTCAGCTGTAAAATAAATGTAAGCAGAGCCAAAAGTGTTCTGATTATTCTTTTCTTAAAAAATATTTATTTAAATTCAATTTAGTTAACATACAGTGTATTATGGGTTTCAGGGTTAGACTTTAGTGAGTCATCAGTCGCATAAAACACCCAGTGCTCATTGTATCAAGTGCCCTCCTTAATGCCCATCATGCAATTTCCCCATCCCCCGACCTCCCCTCCCCTCCAGCAACTCTGTTTGTTCCCTGTAGTTAAGAGTCTTTTACGGTTTGCCTCCCTTCCTGTTTTTATCTTATTTTATTTTTCCTTCCCTTCCCCTGTGTTCATCTGTTTTGTTTCTTAAATTCCACATTTGAGTGAAATCATAATTGCTTTTTCTGACTGACTTATTTTGCTTGGCACAATACCCTTTAGTTTCCTTCACGTTGTTGTAAATGGCTAAATTTCATTCTTTTTGATGGCCGAGTAATATTCCATTATATATACATACCACATCTTCATTATCCATTCCTCTGTCGATGGACATCTGGACTCTCTCCACATCTGATTTTTCTTATGAAGAGTGGGATGTTCTTTCAAAAATAATATATTCTTTCCAGAAAAAAATATTACATCTTTCCTTTGCTGTTACTTGTGGTAGACACTACTAGTAGTCTACCCTGGGAGTTGGCACGCTTTTTCTGTAAATGACCAGAAAGTAAATATTTTAGACTCTGTGAGCCATACAGTCTCTGTAGCAACTACTCAACACTGCTGTTGTTGTGTCGTAAACAAATGGGTGCAGCTGTGTTTTGATAAAACTTTATTTATAAAGATAGGCCACGGGCCAGATGTGGTTCACTGCTTGTAGTTTGCTGACCCCTATTTTACCTTATATTAATCTATCCTTTTTCCTTACTGACATGACCCATATTTTATTTGTATGTCAGCATTTCCCCCTAAGAATACTTACTCCTTAGACTCCCTCGTAGCTGGATGTGACACGTGACATACTTGTAGCCAGTGAGTATTTCTGGGAAAGCTTTACTTTTTGGATATAAGTACAGTCTTTGTTGCTTCTTTTTCTTGTATGTTCTGTGGTTGTTTTTTTTTTTTAAGATTTTATTTATTTATTTGAGAGTGAGAAAGAGAGAGGGAAAGCATGGGGGAGAGTGACAGGGAGAAGCTGACTCCATGCTGAGCAGAGAGACCCACATCGGGGCTTGATCCCAGAACCCTGAGATCATGACCTGAGCCAAAGGCAGATGCTTAACTGACTGAGCCACCCTGGTGCCCCATAGGCTCGGTCTTTAATGCACACCTGAGGTCTGGACGGGCAGCAGCTATCTTGTAACCATGAGACAAAAGATCTGAGGAGGAAAGCTAAGGATGGTAGGGCAGAAGCATGGAGATGAGCTGTCATCCCAGCCCTTGGCTGCCTACTCCTCATTGTAGGAGATGCATAAACCCCTATCAGGGCGAGCCATCGCTGCTCAGTATTCTGTCTTTGGCAGGCAACCATAGCCCCAATTGCGGTAGTGCTCTAATGGGCAATTCGTTGTTGCTGGAACTCATGTGTAAGGTTCTGGGAAGGCTTGGGATTGGCTGGCACTGGGTCCGAGCCAGCAGTGCAGGGGATACAATGATCAGGGAGTGAAGCCAAGCTGCAGAGCTGGCAGTGGGTGGAGGATTCTGAAGGCAGGATTCATTTGCCAGAGAAGGATGAGGAGCAGAAGAGCCAATGTCAGGCTAGGCAAATCCCAAAGCATGGGGTTCATGGCCAGGGATGAGGGCTTATCAGCAAAAAGGAGGTCCCCACATGGGAAAAGAGTGGGAAAACTGCAGAGGATTAGCAAAGAGCTAGCTGATCTTTAACAAAAAACGTTTACCAGAGACATCACCTTTTTTTCCTGGTCTGGCTTCTGGAAAGAACCTGGCTTTGGACTGTGCAGCCTTTTTTGTTTCTGTGAGATCTAGAGTAGCCAGAAGTGCTACTCCCTACAGCCCCTGTAATATGCATCTGGGAAATCTACAAGCAGGCTGGCCGTCTCGCCCAGTTTAGCGGTTTATCTGTGGGGATCGAGTACCGCTGTCAGTCCCTCTCGGCTGAGTTTTCCTAACAGCTAACACATGTTGGAGGGCGGATTCAGGCCCAATGTGCTATATGCAACATGTCAGTCCTTGCAGTGATGCTGTGGGGGCAGTCTCATTAGCACCCCTATTTTACAGATGAGGAAATGGAGACCCAGGGATGTTGAGTCACTAGCCCAAGGCCACCCAGGGAGAAGGCGAGAACCAGATTTGTACCCAGGCCAGTTTGACTGCTGAACTAAAGTTCGTCCTGTTGTGTGAACTCAGCTCATCCTGAGCCCAGGTTTTCCAGTTGGTCTCCTGGGTCCCGGGGCCTAGGGAGTGACCCTGGTCTCAAAGGTAAAAGTCTCTGATTCTCATCCCAGATGGTATATGGAGTGGCAGGGGAGAGCTTGTGGAAGCCAAATGGAATTTACTGGCTCAGGTCACTGGAAAGTACAGGGAGATTCCTGGCTTTAGGTGTAGCTTGACCCAGCAGCTCAAAAAATGTCACCACACAGATCCTGGTCTGGGCCCTTCTCGAAGTATTGGCTTTGTGCTCAGGCTCCATGGGATGGCAAAAGGGCTTCAAGCAGTCCTGACCTTATAGCATTCAGAGTTTTGTTGTTGTTATTTGTCTGTTTGTTTTCAAATAGACTATTTTTACAAAAGATTTTATTTATTAGAAAGAGAGAGAGAGCAGGAGCTAGGGGGAGAGGCAGAGGGAGAGGGAGAAGCAGACTCCCTGCTGAGCAGGGAGCCCACTGTGGGACTTGATCCCAGGACCCCGGGATCATGACCTGAGCCGAAGGGAGACGCTTAACCCACTGAGCCACCTGAGTGCCCTAAACAGACTATTTTTAAGAGCACTTTTCAGTTCACAGCAAAATTGAGCAAAAGGTAAAGAGATTTCCCATTTCCCCCGACATTCAAGTGTTTCAGTTTGGTGGGAAAAAATAATTCACCGTTTCTCAGAAGCCTTGAGGTTTACTCTAAGTGGTCTGGCTCAGGTCATATAATCACCTTTGACTAATCATTGTGGTCAGTTGAACAGACCCAGCCTCTGGCTTAAGCCCTACATTCATCACAAGCTCCACCCCTTGACCCAGCGGAGGCGGTATGAGGGTGGCTCTGGATCAGACATGTAGGAGGTGTTGTCAGAAGAAGAGGGAAGGATCTGGCAAATGACCAGTGTGCACTGTGAGGGGCCAGGATTGGATGGGGGACAGGGTATCGGGAAGGTTGCACGGACCTCTTCCTTCCTTGTTTCCTGTGGTTCCGCATTGTTCAGGACTCCCCCACACTCACCCCTAAACCTGGCTAACTTCTTGTCCTGCAGAACTCAGTGCAGACCTGACTTCCACAGGGGACCCTCCAGTTAGATTAGATCTCCCTGATAGGCACTCCTGCCGCTTCCCTCTGTCGATGAGAGGCGAACAGAGTATGCAAAGGAGGTACTGATTCTCTTTTTGAGTAAGAACATTCCAGTCTCACTTTAGGAGTGCGCCCTCCTCCCCGCTTTTGCAGTCTTTGCGGGGGCCATCAGTTCACAGGCTTGCTTTCCTCCGGCCACAGGGGTGTGGGTACACGACATAGGCCAGGCCAATGAACCCATTGATAATTTTGTCTTCATTTGAAATGGAACCTGGAGCAGAAACAGCAGCTGCCACCACGAGAACTAAATTTGCCTACGGCTTCCGTTTCCTGCCCCAGAGCTGCCCGGCTTGCTGTTCCTTCCCAACCCCGTGCTGCTTTTTCCTCGGTTCTGCGAGCAATCCTGAACTTTTCCAGTGCCTCTTTTACATAAATTGGCTGAAGCCCGCATCTGCTGCTTGCAGTCCAAGAATCCTAGGTGTTACTGTGGGCATTTCCTTCTGTCCAAGAAGAGGGGTCAGGGTAGAGACCAGCCAGCTCCAGGGAGTAAATCTAGTTTCCATAACCCCATTTCCCCCCAAGGGCTGGGGTTCCAAGAGCAGGGTGGAGAAAGGAAAAGGGCAGGGCAGCAGAAAGTGTAGACCAGAATGTGTAAATACTGGCGTGTTTGCAGAAGGGCTGCCAGCAGGCGGATGTAGTCAAAGTTGGCTTCTTTCTCTGGGTCTTTGCTCTAAACCCAGCTGGGGGTACATAGCAGTGGTGAAGTGGGCTGGCGTGGCTACCTTGGAATTTGAAATTAATTTATTTAACAAACATCTTCTCAATGCTTTTTGTGTGGGAGCCCTTTCTTTCCCCCTTCCCCTCTGTTGGACTCACTCTTCACTTCATAGGATTTATGGGAAGGCTTGTGCTGGTATGCTGATGACATATATTGGGGCCAGAGTGCACCCATGTCTATCCTGCACACCGCAGTGTAACAGGTTACTTCTCTCTGACCAGACTCTCTCGTTTGCCACTGTCTCTCTGGTGCCTAGCACAGAGCTCAGCACAAGGTGGCATTCAATAAAGGTTTGTTGCCGGGCTGTAGAGCGGTTTCTGGCGTGCTAGGGGAGCCAACGGCCCTGCTGACTTCCTGTAAGAGACATCCCAGGGCTGATGAGAACCATGGTAAGTCAGCATGCCCCTAAGTTTGGTTTCAGCCTTCCAACTCAGCCAAGCCCTCCTCTTGGATCTGGGCTTCAGCCTTTGGAAGGTCAGCTAGTCGAAGGCCTATTTCAGTGTCGTTCCTGAGATCTTGGGAGATTATGCACAATCGATGTTCCTGTGATTAGGAGACAGACATCATAGGTAACCAGTGTAATTACATCAGGAATACAAGCAAGGCGGGTCATTTGAATTTATTTTTAATATTTGAACATTTTCAAACATAGGTAAGCATTTTAGAAGTAACTCAAACTGAAAAATCTTCTATTGTGCTTTATATATCGAAACGATTTCAATCAGTAGGTGAATACACATATATGTATGATTCTAGGGTGAAATAGTACAATGACTAATGATAATTGAAAGATGTTAATTTTATGTGCAAAATAATTGCTAAGTTTCAAATATTTAAATAAATAGGAAAATAGACTGATAGGAAAATAGACTCATATGCATGTTAAGAGCGAATGTGTTAGCTAGATAACTTTAGGAACCTATTATTCTTTTGCAACCAGTAAATGTTTATACAAATTTAAATAAGAGTAGTAGGCAGAATAATAGAGTTTCAATTATCTTTTATAATTCCAATCTTTATGGAATTGTTTGGCAGAATAGCATTTTTTTAAAAAAGATTTTATTTATTTATTCGACAGAGATAGAGACAGTCAGCGAGAGAGGGAACACAAGCAGGGGGAGTGGGAGAGGAAGAAGCAGGCTCATAGCGGAGGAGCCTTATGTGGGGCTCGATCCCATAACGCCGGGATCACGCCCTGAGCTGAAGGCAGACGCTTAACCGCTGTGCCACCCAGGCGCCCCTCGAATAGCATTTTTAACGTTAAATAAAAGTAACTTCTCAGAGCTGTATTTAATTTGTAGTTATTTAATTCCACTTAGACTATTAATCTTTCAAGAAAAAGTCGATTTGGGAATTATTCATAGTTTGTGGTATCAATTAAGATCAAAATGGCTGTTTTGCCACCTCTCAATTTTACAAGAAAAATTCTACTAGCAAATACAGTAAAATCCGTGATAAATTAATTTCCATTCAGACATGATAAAGAATACAAAAACTATGAAGGAAAAAGGAAGGTGGCTAAAAATGTGGAGGTACCCCCTCTTTTATAAATACAAATATTTTGCTCTTCATGAAACTCAGTTGAAAACGAGAGACTGCTTAGTGTGGCAAATGTGCAGCTTATAATAGGGAGAGTGATATAACTGCCGATGGCACAAAGTTGAATTCCTGCAGATAATCCCGAATTTCTCTAAAGTTGGGTTTATGGAGGTGTACGTTACATGCAGGAAAAGGTATCATTTTAGATGTACGGTTCTATGAATTTGACAAATGTATACACTTGGGTAACCACCACAATAATCAAGGTAGAGAACAGTTCTATCATTCCAGAAAGTTCCATCTCGTCATCAGTGAACTGATTGCTGTCCCTATTGTTTTGCTTTTTCCGGAATGTCATACAAATGAAATCATAGAGTAAATAGCCTCTCGTGTCTGTCTGACTTCCACTTAGCATAATGCTTTTAAGATTCCTCCACGTCGTTTGTCTCAGTTTGTTCCGTTTACTGTGTGTCATAATTGAATTATACAGTCACCAGTTGATGGACTTTTGGGTTGTCTCCAGTTTGGAGGGGGTTATCCTTTCACCATAAATAATAATAATTTAATTATATTTATAATAAATAATATAAACCTGATTTCTGCAGCTTTATCTTAAATCTTCAAGTCATGTACTATGGATCCTCCAATTTTGACTCCTTTTAAAACAATGCTTGACTAGCCTACGTCCTTTACTTTCTCATATAAATTTTAGAATTAGCTTGCCAATTTCTTCTTTTTCTAACTAACGTATAATGTATTATTGGTTTCAGAGATACAGGTCTGTGATTTCTGTCTTATATAACACCCAGGGCTCATTACATCACATGCCTTCCTCAATGTCCATCACCCAGTTACTCCATTCCTTCACCCCACCCCTCCTCCAGCAACCCTCAGTTTGTTTCCTGTGATTAAGAGTCTCTTATGATTTGTCTCCCTCTCTGGTTTCATCTTGTTTTTTTTTTCTCTCTTCCCCTATGATCCTCTGTTTTGTTTCTTAAATTCCACATATCAGTGAGATCATGTGATAACAGTCTTTCTCTGATTAACTTATTTTGCTTAGCATCATACCCTCTAGTTCCATCCGCATCATTGCAAATGGCAAGATTTCATTTTTTGTTGGCTGAGTAATATTCCATTGTATATATGTACCACATCTTCTTTATCCATTCATCTGTTAATGGACATCTGGGCTCTTTCCATAGTTTGGCTATTGTGGACATTGCTGCTATGAACATTGGGGTGCACGTGCCCCTTTGGATCACTACATCTGTATCTTTGAGGTAAATACCCAGTAACGCAATTGCTGGGTCATAGGGTAGCTCTACTTTCAACTTTTTTTTTTTAAAGATTTTATTTATTTATTTGACAGAGATAGAGACAGCCAGCGAGAGAGGGAACACAAGCAGGGGGAGTGGGAGAGGAAGAAGCAGGCTCCCAGCAGAGGAGCCTGATGTGGGGTTCGATCCCAGAACGCCGGGATCACGCCCTGAGCCGAAGGCAGACGCTTAACTACTGCGCCACCCAGGCGCCCCTCTACTTTCAACTTTTTGAGGAATCTCCATACTGTTTTCCAGAGTGGCTGCACCAGCTTGCGTTCCCACCAACAGCGTAGGAGGGTTCCCCTTTCTGTGAATCCTCAACATCTGTTGCCTCCTGATTTGTTAATTTTAGCCATTCTGACTGGTGTGAGGCGGTATCTCATTGTGGTTTTGATTTGCATTTCCCTGATGCTGAGTGATGTTGAGCACTTTTTCATGTGTCTGTTGGCCATTTGGATGTCTTCTCTGGAGAAATGTCTGTTCGTGTCTTCTGCCTATGTCTTGATTGGATTGTTTGTTCTTGAGTTTGTGTTGAGTTTGAGAAGTTCTTTATAGATCTTGGATACCAGCCCTTTATCTGTAACGTCATTGGCAAATATCTTCTCTCATTCCATAGGTTGCCTTTTAGTTTTGTTGATTGTTTCCTTTGCTGTGCAGAAGATTTTTATCTTAATGAAATCCCAATAGTTCATTTTTGCTTTTGTTTCCCTTGACTTTAGTGGTGTGTCTTGGAAAAAGTTGCTTTGTCCAAGGTTGACAGGTTGCTGCCTCTGTTCTCCTCTAGGATTTTGATGGATTCCTGTCTCACATTTAGATCTTTCATCCATTTGAGTTTATCTTTGTTATGGTGTAAGGGAATGGTCCAGTTTCATTTTTCTGCATGTGGTTCTCCAATATTCCCAACACCATTTGTTGAAGAGACTGTCTTTTTTCCATTGAATATTCTTTCCTGTTTTGTCGAGTATTAGTTGACCATAGAGTTGAGGGTCCATTTCTAGGTTCTCTATTCTGTTCCACTGATCTATGTATGCACCAGTACCATGCTGTCTTGATGATTACAGCTCTGTAATAGATCTTAAGTCCAGAATAGTGATGCCACTAGTTTGGGTTTTCTTTTTCAACATTCCTTTGGCTATTTGAAGTCTTTTCTGGTTCCATACAAATTTTAGGATTATTTGTTCCTGTTCTGTGAAAAAAGTTGATGGTATTTTGATAGGGATTGTGTTGAATGTGTCGATTGTTCTAGGTAGCATAGACATTTTAACAATATTTGTTCTTCTAATCTATGAGCATGGAATGTTTTTCCATTTCTTTGTGTCTTCCTCAATTTCTTTCATGAGTGTTCTATAGTTTTCTGAGTACAGATTCTTTGCCTCTTTGGTTAGGTTTATTTCTAGGTATCTTATGGTTTTGGGTGCAATTGTAAATGGGATCGACTCCTTATTTCTCTTTCTTCTGTCTCATTGTTCATGTATGGAAATGCAAATGATTTCTGTCCATTGATTTTTATATCCTGACACTTTGCTAAATTCCTGTGTGAGCTCTAGCAATTTTGGGGTGGAATCTTTTGGGTTTTCCACATAGAGTATTATGTCATCTGCAAAAAGTAAGAGTTTGACTTCAGCTTGCCAATTTCTACAAAAAAAATTTCCTGGGTTTTATTCAGATTGTATTCAGTACACAGATCAATTTGGGGTGAACTAGCATCTTAAAAATTGTAAGTCTTTTGATCCATGAACATCATATATCTTCATTTATTTAGGTCTTGGTCTCATGAATAGTTTATCGTTATTAGCATAGAAGCCTTGCATGTGTTTTGTTAAATTTATCTCCAATTGTTTCAGGTTTTCTGTTACTATTGTAAGTGGTACTTCAAAAAAACCCTCAATTTTTGCTTATTTATTTCTGTATATAGACCACAATTGATTTTTGGGTATCGATCTTGTATTTTGCAACCTTGCTTAACTTACTTATAAGCTTTAATAGCTTTTAAAAACAGCATTATTGAGATATAAATCACACACCATGCCATTTACCCACTTAGAATGTACAATTCAATGGTTTTTAATATATTCACAGGGTTGTGCAACCATCACCATGATCATTTCAGACTATTTTCATCACCCCAGCAAGAGCCCCCCACATCCCCTAACAGGCACTCCTCATTCCCCCCAACCCCCTCAGTCCTAAGCAGATAATAATCTACCTTCTGTCGGTATTGACTTGCCTATTCTGGGCATTTCATATAAATAGATTCATACAATATGTGGTCTTTTGTGATCGACTTTTTTTAATCAAACATAATGTTTTCAAAATTTATTCGTGTCGTAGCATGTATCAGTACTTCATTTTCTTTTTTTATGGCTTTGTATTAGTCAGAGTTCCCCAGAGAAACAGAATCAATAGGAGATATATATATATATATTTTATGAGAAATTGGTTCATTGTGGAGGCTGAGAAGTCCCATGATTTGCCATCAGCAAGCTGGCAACCCAGAAAAGCTGGTGGTGGTGGTGTAATTCAGTCTGAGTGTGAAGGCCTGAGAATCAGAGAAATTGATGGTGCAAATCCTAGTCTGAGGGCAGATGACTGTGGAAATGTACAGTATGGAGATTCCTAAAAAAAATTTAAAATAACATAAAATCCAGTAATTCCACTACTGGGTGTTTACTCAAAGAAAACAAAAATGCTAATTCAAAAAGATGTATGCACCCTTATGTTCATTGCAGCAGTATTTACAATACCAAGATATGGAAGCAATCTAAGTGTCCATCAATAGTTGAATGGATAAAAAAGATGTAATACACACACACACACACACGCACACACACACACAGAGGAATATTATTTAGCCATTAAAAATAATAAGATCTTGCCATTTGTGACAACATGGGTGGACCTAGAGGGTAAGTGAAATAACTCAGACAGAGAAAGAGAGATCCCATATGATTTTACCCATATGTGGAATCTAAAAAACAAGACAAATGAATAAAGATACAAACAAGCAAACAGGCTCATAGATCTTATAAAGAACAAACTAGTGGGGGGTGGGGGATGAGCAAAATAGGTGAAGGGAATTAAGAGGTACAGACTACCAGTTATATAATAAATCAGTCACAGAGAGGAAAAGTACAGTGTAGGAAATAGAGTCAATCATATTGTAATAATGTTGTATGGTGATGGATGGTAACTACATTTACCATGGTAAACATTACATAATGTATAGAATTTTCCAGTCACTATGTTGTGCAAATAATATAACATTATATGATGCTATGCTTCAGTAACAAAAATTTAAAAAGGGCGCAAATCCCTCCTTTCTCTACCTTTTCTTGTAGGCCCTCAAGGGATTAGATGATGCCCATCCACACTGGGGAGGGCCATCTGCTTTACCGAGTCTGCCAGTTCAAAGGCTAATCTCATCTGGAAACACCCTCACACAAACAACTAGAAATAATGTCTAATCTGGACACCTTGTGGCCAGTCAAACTGACATAAAGTTAACCATCAGAGGCTGAATAATATTTCAATGTATGGATATACCACATTTTATTTGTCTACTCATCAGTGAACGCACATTGTGTTGTTTCCAGTTCATGGTGTCATAAATAAGGCTTCTATGAATGTTAGTGTTCAAGTTTTTGTGTGGACATATGTTTCCATTTCTGCAGTTGTTGGGTGTTCTATATAATTCGGTTATACCTACTTGGTATGTAATATTGGATAAATACTGATTTCCTTATTGACCTCTGTCTAGTTGCTCTATCCATTTCTGATAGTGGGATATTGAAGTCTCCAACTGTTATTCTAGAACTGATATTGTGGACTGAATGTTTGTGTCCTCCCCTCCAAACTCCATATTTTGAAGCTCTCCCCAGTATGGCTATATTTGCAGATGGGACCCTAAGGAAGTAATACAGGTTAAATAAGTTGATAAGGGTAGGGCCCTGATCTGGTAGGATTAGTGTCCTTTTAAGAAGGGACGTGAGGGCACTCTCTCTCTCTCTCTGTGCATGCACACAAAGAGGTCATGGGAACATATAATGAGATGGCAGCTGCCCATGAGCCCCGAGAAGAGGCCTCCGAATGAAACCTACTTTGCTGGCACCTCGATCTTGGACTTCCCAGCCTCCATTATTGTGAGAAATAAATTTCTGTGGTTTAAGCCATGCAATCTGGGGCATTTTGTTAGAGTTGCCTGAGCAGACTAATACAACTGTTTCTCCCTTTAATCCACTCAGTTTTGCTTCATACGTTTGGGTCCCTGTTGTTAGATACATATATGTTTATAATTGCCATATCTTCATGATGGATTGACTCTTTTATCAATATATAAAGTCTTTCTTTGTCACTTGTAACAGTTTTCGTCTTAAAGTCTATTTTGTATAATATTAATATAGTCACCCCAGTTGTATTTTAGTTACTATTTGCATGGGATATCTTTTTCAACTTTTTATTTTCAATATACGTGTGTCTTTGGATCTAAAGTGAGTCTCTCCTCTTAACTATAGGAAAGAAACTGAGCGTTGCTGGAGGGGAGGTGGGTGGGGGGATGGAGTAATTGGGGGATGGGCATTAAGGAGGCACTTGAAGGGGAGCCTGGGTGGCTCAGTGGTTAAGCATCTGTCTTCGGCTCAGAGTGCGATCCCGGGGTCATGGGATTGAGCCCTGCATCGGGATCCCTCCTCCGCTGTGAGCCTGCTTCTTCCTCTCCCACTCCTCCTGCTTGTGTTCCCTCTCTCACTTGCTGTCTCTCTCTCTGTCGAATAAATAAATAAAATCTTTAAAAAAAAAAAAGGAGGGCACTTGAAGTAATGGGCCCTGGGTGTTGTATGCAACTGATGAATCACTAAATTCTACCTGTGAAACCAATAATACAGTATATGTTAACTAAACTGAATTTAAATAAAAATTAAACAATAAAGTGAGTCTCTCGTAGTCAGAATATAGTTGGATAACGTGTGTGCATGTGTGTGTGTATCTGTTTTGCTAGTGGATTTCCATTTGCTTGTTAATTGGAGAACTTAATCTATTTACATTAAAGTAATTACTGGGAGGAAAGACTTCTATAATTTTGCTGTTTTTCTATATGTTTTATGTCATTTTTGTTCCTCAATTCTTTTACTGTTGCCTTATTTTGTAATTAGCCATTTTCCCCCTAGTGTGCTATCTTGGTTCCCTTATTTTCTCTTTTTCTGTATATATTTTAGTTTTTTTCCTTAGTGCTTATCCTCGGGATTACAATTAAAATCGTATTAAATCTACATTAAATCTAAACATCTAAACTAAATACCAATTTAGTTTCAAGAGTATAAAAACTCTGCTCCTCTATAGATCCATCCCCTTCTCCTTATATTGTTATTGTCACTAATTACATCTTTATACATTGAGTGCCCATTAATACAGATTTATACCTATTGTCTTATACCTTTGTCTTTCAAATCTTTAGGAAAGGAAAGATTATGAGTGAAAAATACAGAAATACTGCCTTTTATTTTAACCATTGTAGCTATTTTTACTGTTGTTTTAAAATTTCTTCAAAAGGCTTTGAGTCTAGGATCCTTTCATTTTAGCCTGAATGACTCCCTTTAGCATTTATTTTAGCGCAGATCTACTAATGATGAGCTCTTTCAACTTTTGTTTATCTGGGAATGTCTTAATTTCGCCTTCATTTTTTAAGGGATAGTTTTGCTGGATATAGAATTCTTGGTTGATAGTTTTCTCTTTCAGCACCTTAAATGTCATCCCAACTGCCTTCTGGCCACCATAGTTTCTAAAGAGAAATCAGCTGTTAATTTTACTGAGAATCCCTGTATGTAATGAGTCACTTCTCTTTTGCTGCTTTCAAGAGTCTCCCCCTTTGTCTTTGCTTTTTGACAACTTGACTGTAATGTCTTGATGTGGATGTCTTTGATTTTCCTGCTTGGAGTTCATTGAGAGTCTAGGGTTTGTATATTCTTGTCTTTCATCAAATTTGGAAAGTTATCAGCCATTATTTCTTCAAATATTATCTCTGCTCCTTTCTCTCTTTCTCTTTTCCTTGGAACTTCCATTATACATATATTGATAAGCTTGATGGGGTCCCAGAGGTCTCAGGCTCTGTTCATTTCTCTTGATTCTTTTCTTTTTCTGCCCTCAGACTGAATAATTTCAATTGACCTATCTTCAAGCTCATTGATTCTTTTCTTCTGCCTTTTCAAATCTACTCTTGAATCTTTCTAGTGGGTTCTTCATCTCAGTTATTGCATTTTTTCCAGCCTCCAAATTTCTATTTGATTCATTTTTGTAATTTCTGTCTCTTTGTTAGTATTATCTCTTTTGTGATACATCATTCTGGTTTCCTTTTGTTCTTTGCCTATGGTCTCTGTTAGCTGTCTGAGCATGTTTCAGGCAATTGATTGAAAGTCTTTTTTTTTTTTTAAAGATTTTATTTATTTATTTGACAAAGAAAGAGGCAGCGAGAGAGGGAACACAAGCAGGGGGAGTGGGAGAGGGAGAAGCAGGCTTCCTGCTGAGCATGGAGCCTGATGCGGGGCTCGATCCCAGAACGCTGGGATCATGACCTGAGCCGAGGGCAGACACTTAACAACTGAGCCACCCAGGCGCCCCTGAAAGTCTTTTTCTAATGGTTGGATTTTCTCAGGAATTTTTCTATTAGTTTCTTATTTTCCTATGAATAGGCCATAGTTTCTTGTTTCTTTGCATGTTTCATACTTGTTTTGGTTGAAAACTGGGTATTTTCAATAGTATAATGTGGCAACTATGGAAGTCACATTCTTGCTTTCCCTGGAGTTTGTTGTTCCTGCTTGTTGTGGTTGTGGTATCTCATTGTTATTTTAATTTGCAGTTCGCTGATGACATATGATGCTGAGTATTTTTTTTCCATATGCTTATTTGCCATCTGTGTATCTTCTTTGGTGAAGTATCTGTTTAAATCTTTTGTCCCTTTTTTAGGTTGGGTTGTTTGTTTTTTATTGACTTTTAAGAGTTCTTTATATATTTTCAATAGAATTCTTCTATCAGATGGGTGTTTTGCAAATATTTCCTTCCATTCTATGGCTTACCTTTTTATTCTCTTAACAATCTATTTGGTAGAGCAGAAGTTTTAAATTTTAGTGGAGTCCAAATTATCAATTTTTCTTTCGTGGGTTGTGCTTTTGGTGCTGTGGTTTTGGTGAGTGGGGATTCCTGTCCACATTTGATTGTTGAAAAAACAGGTTTAAAGTGACCTGCTCAGGGTCAGTCAGTGCCTGTGCAGGAGCCAAAATCCACCCGTTTCCTCATTCGGGACATTCTTCACACAAGAGGTTGCCGGGGGGGGGGGTGTGCGCGCACGTGTGCGTGCTTGCAAATATACAGGTGTGCATGCATTTGATGTTGAGAAGCAAGTGGACTGTTGGGTA
The DNA here is from genome assembly GCF_002007445.2 of Ailuropoda melanoleuca. Lineage (NCBI taxonomy): Eukaryota > Metazoa > Chordata > Mammalia > Carnivora > Ursidae > Ailuropoda > Ailuropoda melanoleuca. The sequence continues at coordinate 74,130,259 of NC_048233.1, read as the reverse complement.
AAAAGAAATATGGTTGAACGGTGAGATGCAACTTCTTACCTCTCAGAATAAAAACAAAAAATTAAAAAGCTGACACTAGGAAATGTTTGCCAGAACAGGGAGCAAGTGGGATTCTTATACACTGCTGGGAGGAAGTAAAATGGTACAGTCACTTTGGAAAGTAGTTTGGAAATTTCTTATATAGTTAAACATATGTTTCTCACATGACCCAGGAACTTACTGTTAGGTATTTACCCGAGAGAAATTAATAATTATATTCAGATTAAGACCTATGTAAAAATCTTCATAGAAGCTTTATTTGTAATAGCCAAAAATTGGAGACAGTCCAAATATCCATCAAGAGATGAGTGGATAAACACAGCATGGTAGTTTCGTACAATGGGATACTACTCAGTAAAATGAAAGACCTGCTTGCTTCAAGCAACAAAGTGGGTAACTCTCAAAAACATTTTACTGAGTGCAAGAAGATAGACACAAAAGGGTAGTGCCAGACATGTCATTTTATGTGAAATTCCAGAACAGACAAAACTAAACTCTGATTATAGAGAACAGATCATTGGTTGACTGGGGGGGGAGGGGGATGGGTTACAAAGAGGCACATGGATTGTTCTGGGGTGTTGGATGTGTTCAGTCTCTTATCAATGTCAATACCAATCAACACCTTGATCGCATGGTTGTTAAATGGATATATATATATTTGTCAGAACTTGAACTCTTGCACTTAAACACCTGTGTATTTTATTGTAAGCAATTTCACTTCAATAAAGCTGATACGAAAAGGTTGGTTGAAATAGTATTTCTGGCCTGTTTTTTAAGTATTAATTTTTATGCACCATGGAGTGGCCCTGAAACTTTAAAAGTGTATTTTAGCTTTTATTGGTATCTCTTTATGCTCCATCTCCGCCTCCAGACTTTTGGGTTTTTAATTTCTAAATAATTTTCCAGCAATTATGCATTTGTCTGACAAAGTTATAACAAATTGTAAAGTTTTCTCCCTAGGTTCGAGTGAATCAACCGAAAGGAATTTGGTTGGAAATGAATGTTTACAGCCATTAGATCATGTCTTGATAAGGTCGTTGCACCCTGGAGAGATTTTGCAATTTTCATATGCATTTTGAAAGCAATTCTGTCTGCTTTCTAGGTTGTTTCGTTTAAAAAATTCATTTCCAGTCATCCATGTCCACTTCACCTATTTAGCTATGTTTTCACAAATTCCACAGAATATTTCTCCTCTCTTCGAGAGGAAGACAGAATTGACAGTTCACAGAAACATCGCCAAACAAGCAGAGCGGGCATAATGAACTGAAAAGAGATTAGGACATTAAATTAACAAACAAAAATCCAAGGTCTGAAAGGGAACTATAACAATGCAAGAATATTGCAACACAAATGCATAAAAGATGATTTCATAAAGTTCCCCAATTCTGTCACTGGCTTGCTTTGTGACCTTGGGTAAGTTCAACCTTTTCCAGCCTCGTCTCCTGGCCTGAAAAGTGGGGACCAATAATAGAACCCACCTCATGGATTATTACGGGGATTAAATGAGAGCATTCATGGGAAATCCTAGATCCCAGTGACAGACAGAACAGGCATTTAATAAATATTTGCAATTACTATTATTGTTATTACCTCCATGGTGTATAATTACATTGGGGAAAAAATGTGGGTGGACCTATTGTCCATATTTTTTGTTATTTCACCGAGGGTCATGCTGGGGGTGTGGCTGGCTGGCTGGTGGCTTAGAAGGTGATGTTGTTACTGGTCTGCTGGAGGAAAAGGAAGGGCAGTTGCTGCACAGAGAAGGCTCGGAGGCTTAACTCTGAGGGCCATTTAGTCACTCAACCAACACAACTGATTCCTCAGTGTTCTGCCAATATAGCTCTGGGGTCTTGCTCACAGGTTAGTGGGGAGATGACACCGAGGTTGGGTTAGCCTAAATGGCCTCTAAGCTCCCGTCCACCCCTCAGATGGAAAAGGAGGTTCCCAAGGCTGAGAGTCACTTGATAGACACCTGAGCAAAATCGGGCTGGGAGCTGCCACTGGCCCCAGGCTGACCCACGCCTCCTGTGATCGTAGCAGCTCATAGTAGAAAGTGCTTGGGCCAGTTCTCATAGAGGAACAGATGCCTTCACCGGGGAAGTAGTGACATTTAGATCTGGCGGGGATGGACGGGGAGCACCTGGACACAGAGGAAGGAAAGACTTTTCAAGTGAAAATGAAGAGGCAGGAGAACAAGAGATGTATCTGGGAAACATCCAGTACTGTTTCTTGTATCATCGGACTTACCCCTCCCAGCCCAGAAGGGCTTCCTGGAGGAGGAGACATTTGGGGGCTGACATTGGGATCTGGGTTCAAGGAAATGACCACACTGCATTGTCACAGTCATCCTGCCTAGGAAGTGGGTGCTATTATGATTATTTTTCTTTTCAAGATTTATTTATTTATTTTGGAGAGAGGGGGTGGAGGAAGGGCAGGGGGAAAGGGAGAGAGAGAATCTCAAGCAGATTCCATGCTGAACACGGAGCCCCCAGCAGGGCTTGATCCCACGACCCTGAGATCACGACCTGAGTCGAAACCAAGAGTCTGACCATCAGCTGACTGTGCCACCCAGAGCCTGGGAAGTGGGTGGTATTATTATCCCCATCCTGCAGAGGTGGAAACTGAGGTGCGGAGAAGGGAAGTGCCTTGACTAGTGGCTTGCTCAAGGTCAGAATCCCAGCGGGTGGGTTCAGAGCCTGCCCTGGCTGTCCTTCCTCTCCTCCTTCCTAGGGCCTAGCCTTCCCTCTCCTGGGCCCAGGCTCTGGCCAAGCTGAGTGAGCCTTTCAGGATTTCAGGCAGGGCAAGGCCAAAGAGACAATTCACAGGAGTGGAACTGAGAGGTTGTGCTTGCAATGTAGTAAGTCTGTCAGTCTTATAAATGTTTGAAACCGAGAGATAGCTGTCCTTTGTCTCCCACCCCAACTTGGATCTCAAGCCCCTTCAGGCTCCATGTCTGGGAGAGGTAGCTGGGACAGAATGACGGACAACTTGGACCAAATGCTGATGGGAAGAGGGGGCAGGAGGAGACTGGAGGACGCCTTCGAGGGGAGCCCCCTCTTCCAGTCTTAAGAGAAGTGGACGTGGTGGGAGGATGGCTGGGTGCGGGCACCCACGGGACCTCTGCCGATGCTTCCTGCAAAGGGGCCCTGCCTGCAGGAGCATGAGGTGAGTGGCTGGAATGTTCTGAAGTCCACGTCTGCTATTGTTGGGTGGGGTTGCTCATTTCCACCCTTCTGGGGTTCAGGACCTAGCAAGGGAGATCACGCAGGGTGAGGTCACAGTTATGAGAATTTCAAGTATGTGGCTTTGGAGAGCTGCAACATAAAAATGCTAATAAATGTTTATGCACTGAGTTGGGAATCACGCGCAGCCCCTCAGTTAAAACAGATTGTCAGAATTGCAGTTTGCGGGAGTCGGAGGAGCTAAGTGAGTTGTTAAGTGGGAGCTGTAAGCCTGCCACGCCGCGACGTTGCTTTGGTTATGAAATAGAATCTATATGCGTGCACTTTTGTTTGCATGCATCCGAATTTCTTCTCATTTCTGTGGGGGATGCTGGAGACAACTGGGCCGTTTTCCCAACATTCACAGTTATTATAACTTTAAATCTTTTATCTGTATCCCGTAACAATGTCATCCAAGTGTTCTTTAAGTGGTGCTGCTGAAAAATGCACCTGAAAATCAATAACGCTGGAAAGGAAGTGAGATGTGATAAAACGTTATGAAGGAGGCCAAACCACCGGCAGGAAATGCTGCGCTGTTAATTTAGCAGAGAGCGCTCTGTGAAATATTAGAGATAATGCTGGGAAAATAAAAAGCAGCATTAAAGCAAAAATACGCCACAATGGGGGTAGATTTATGCAACGCAACCTTGCTACTTTGCATTCATTTCCACGGCAAAATTAGCCTGGAAATATGCATGTTTTGAATTATGCAGGATCTTCAGGAAGATATACTTTTGCACGAGGTAAGACCGCCCTGTTTCTAATCAGTGGGTGGTGTAATGGGCCAATTACGTTAGGGCTTTCTGACGCAGGGCAGTTTTATCTTCCGGTCCTGGCTTGTGCCTCAGTGACTCCATCTTTAAAATGGAACAGTCCGACTGGCTTATCTCGCTCTATTAGACTTTTTAGAGACAGGCACCATCCTATGAATGTTCCGAGGGTGTCTTTTCCCGGATGGAGTCCATAGTCCACACTGAGCTCATCTTTACTAAGCTCGCTTTCCCTTCACCCCCAGATATCACAGACTCCGGCCCTGGTGATGACGGGTGGGAAGGTTAGAAGGCCCACCGGGTGAGCAGGAGAAAGCCAGGTGCGATGGGGATCCAGCGCCACCAGGGGGCAGCACCAGCACACAGCTGAGGCCTACTCTCCCGGGTGCGGTGTCGGGAAGCATTCCACTCGCTGTGGCCGACCAGGAGCCAGGCACCTTGCTGGGTGCCAGGTATGGGGGCGTCGGGAGATGGGCTGGGGAACAGGACACCCCAGCCCCTGCTCTTACGAGGTTTACATTCTCCTGGAGGAGACAAAACGGACACTTAAGCATATTACTATAGGAGGCAGTTTTAAATAGCCGTAAGCAGCAATATCACGGCGCAAATAAAATAGTGAGAGGGTAGGATACCATCAGGGAGGCCTGTTTGGGGAAGTGACCGCTGACATGAGGTCTGCGTGGGAAGCAAGCGCAGAGATCTCAAGATCTAGAGGCAGGCAGATACAGGAAGGGTCTGTCTGGGGCCTCCAGAGGGACTGAGGAAGTGTGGGTAAGGGACAGCAGCTTCCTCACAGAGGAGGAAACCAGGTCACAGTGCATTAGGGGCAGTGTCTGACAAACCCGGAGGAGAACTTACCTTCTACACCCCTAATTTCCTTTGACTCTTCCTCTCCAATCGGTCTGGTGACAACAGGTTCCCCACCACTCCCCATTCTTGACCATCATCCCCATAGGGCGACCGGGCAGGGGTCACGGGCCGTGAGCTGGCACACGTCCTCTCCCACTCTGGGTCTCAGCTTTCTCAGTTATAAAACGCAGGGTCCCCCAAACCTCTGAGCTCTGGATTCTAAAGGAGCAGCTCGCAGGGGACTCCTGACTTCTGGTTCCTGCGCGCCCTCTTGTGGACAGCTTTGGAAGCACATGCTCAGCGGGAAAGGACCGTGGGGAAGAGGTCAGGGCCAGTTTCCAAGGGGCTGGTGGATTCTTAAGATATCGCTGAGTGAGCGTGCATACGTCTGGGTCTTTCTAAGTGTGCCGTGTTTGTATGCGCATGCATGCACGCATCTGTGCTCGTCTGTGCCCGCGTCTGTGTCTGTCGGTGTCTGTGTGTACAAGTCGGTGAGGATGTGTATTTCAGCAGCTGGGACACACCAGGACGATATGGAAAGTCCTCAGTCTTTCTCCCAAAGCCCTATCCACTCGCGCTGCAGCCAACCTGCTCCCCTTGCTTCTGTCTGAACCACCACCTGACTTCCCCCACTCTGGGATTCTGGTCTCTCTCCTCCCTCACTTCTCCCCTGCACTGTGTCCCTCAACGTCTTCGACTGTTTTTCTCTTTTGTGTCACATGAGGCTCATTTGAAATGTCACAGATTCTGCTCCGTTCTACCCGCTCGAACCATCCGATTCGCCCCTATTGAGTGGGGTTGATCACCCACTGCCCTATCGTGGGGTAGCAGACACACGTGTGCCCTGGAGGGGTGAGCAGAAAGCCAGGCGTGTGGTGGTTAAGACGCGATGGCATGTTAACCCAATGCTTTGAATTCCCCTTGCGCGTGCGTCATCTCATTTGAGTTCCGTGACAATCCTTCAAGCCTAGGCGAGGCGGGGCTTATCCCCATTTTACAGATGAGGACATTGAGGCCCAGCCAGGGAAGTGATAACAGGGAGCCCCGGAGTAACTCTCGAAGCAATACGCAAACGCTCTCACCCGGTTTTCGTCACACCCTCGGAGGTGTCATTATCAATTCCCTTCTTGAGCAGACAAAGACGTCGAGGCTTTCACATTAGGTGAGTGCCTGGTGCTGTCAGGCCGGGCGGCAGCACAGACAGGATTGGAACTCGGCCTGGAGGTTAAAGGCCGGCCATTCCGGCACAGCGGCCCTCGGGAGGGCTTCCCTGCCGTCCCTGGCTCAAACTCACTGCACACTGTTCTCTCCCCATGTCTCCAGGTCTCCTTGCCTAAGAACCTTCTCTCAGGGCCCCAGGTGGAGCCAGCCTCTGTCTGGCCTCCCTTGGTCCTCCCCGAGCGGGGGTGGGAGAGTAGACTCACCTGCGCTGCTTTCTGAAGCTGCTGGATGGGGGCTGAGCATTAATTATGCAATGACCTCTCTGTGGTGTGCCTAATTGCCTGATAACCGTAATCGAAGCTTATGGATTACACCAACATTATTGCCGGAGGTATTAAGGCAGTTCATGGGAAGCTGTACCCGCATTGCGATATTTGCTTCTGATCTGCCGGCTGGCCCTATTGTGAGCCCTTTCGTGGGGTTGGAGGAGGCTTAGGGGGTGCAAGGGGGCGGCAGGGGGTGAGAAATAGCACAAATATCACATCCCCTTTACTCCCGGAGGGCGCTGTATTCCTTGCCAAGAAACGCTGCATGGCAGGTGGCATTGTCATTTTATAAATGAGAAGGTAGCATAGGGAGGTTGAGATTTTCCCAGTTTTATTCGTGATCATTCCTATGGGCCTTTCCAGCGTCACCTGGGACATTTTGGAAAGGTGACTCTCAGGCCCCACCCTGGACCTCCAGACTCAGGATCTGCGTTTTAGTAAGATCCCCAGGTGAGTCATATGCATGTCCTAGTTTGAGAACAACCCAGAGCTGCTTTGTTTACTGATTTATTTATTTTGCCTACAGGGGATCCCTAGCGTCTTACTGGGGTAACAGCACCTTGATTTCCCTTCGGGGAAACAAGTCCCCCCCCACCCCATCTGAGGCCACAGTAATTGCTTTAGGGGAGTGTAGCGACCCCAAACCAGGCCAGTGAGTCAGTTCCAAGCTTTTTGAAGCACTATTGAGGAAGATACATCTGATCGGCTTATTTGGTGACCATCTTTCTTCCTTCCCTATGCCTGCCTGCCATGGCTCACTGCAGCTCCGGGAGTGTTCTTCCTGCCCAGGTGATGGTGGCCTTGGCCATCTGACTTGTTCCTGTCAACGGGATGTGAATAGAAGTGACAATGTACCAGTTCCCAGCTAGGCCTTAAAGAAGTGCCTCATGTTTCCACTTGCTGCTCTTGACCTTGACCTTCATCTGGAGTTCCATGGTGGAGAATGTGAAGCACATGGAACCCAACCTGAAGACTTGAGTCCAGCGTAACCCAGCTGATATTAGCCACACATACCCCCCCCCCCCCCCCCCCCCCCCCCCCCCAAACCCCCCCCGCCCTGCCCGCCACAACTAACCTATAAACTCATGAGTTCGAAATGAAGGATTGCTACTGCAAACAATTGTGATTTTCAGGGCTGTTGTTAGACGGCATCATTGCAACAGACACTTGACTGATAGAAAGAAGATGCGTTTTTTCCAGAGTTGCGAAGCTGAATCTGGACCAGGAGGGCAGAGCCTGACTAAGGCTGAAACCAGCACAGAAGGAAACAAAGCTAAGCTAGAATGAGAATCCTAATCATGAGGACAACCTTTGGTTTTGTGGATCTGGCCTTACCTGAGTTAGTCAAGACTTGTTAGTCCACTGCTCTAAACCAGAAAGGTAATTAGTGGCTCACATAATGCAAAAGATCAAAGCTGTTCCAGTTTCAGGTGAGGCTTGATCCAGCAGCCGACTGATGGACCAGTGTCTTTGTCTCTTCATTCTGCTTCCTTCGTGTTCATTTCATGTGGATGCGCTTCCTCTTGTTATAGCGTAATGGCTTCCTTACTCAGGTCTGATAGGAGAAAGGGATCCTTCTGGCAGCAAGGAACTTGCTTCTTTCCCAGGAGCTGGCAGCAAAAGTCTCCTCAAGCCTCATTGCCTCACATTGGGTCACACACCCAACCCCTGCACCATTCTCAGAGGCTGGGGAGATGGCATGTGCTCATCTGCGTAAGCTAACGGGGACGGGAGCAAGTGAGCTTTATAGAGCCACACGGATCCGCAAGAGAGAAGCAGGACTTGTGGACTATGGGGGAGGCGGGAAGCGCTGGCTAGGAAGGGGTATTAGTTTCCTAGGCTGCGGTAAAAAATAACCACAAACTTGGGGGGCTTCAAACAACAGACATTTATTCTCCCACAGTTTTGGAGTTTGAAAGTCTGAAGTCAAGATGTCAGCAAGCTTGGTTTCTTCTGGAGCTCCTGAGGGACAGTCTGTTGTACACACTTCTCTTAGCTTCTGGCGGTGGCTGGAAACACATGGCTTGTGGATGCATCGTTCGAGTTTCTGCCCCTCGTCATCACAGTGTCCTGCCTGTAGACTTTGTATGTGTCTCTGCAGGGCCTTCTTAGAAAGATGCTAACCTGTCGTCGGATTTAGGGCCCTCACTTAACTAACCACATTTGCAAAGAACCTATTTCCAAAGTCCCTCTCTGAGGTTCCAGATGGATATGAATTTTTGAGGAGCACTCTTCAGCTCAGTACAGAAGACAATCAGCAAATGCTCGCAGGATGATAATTCTATACAAAAATAGGATTATAGGAGCCGTTCTGTTAAAATTTTTTTTTAATTTTGAAATAATTATAGACTTACAGAAAAGTTGCAAAAATAGTACAGAGTATCCTTAATATCCTTCGCTTAGCTTTCCTTCATGTTACCATCTTGCATAACCATAACGCAATTATCAAAACTAAGAAAGTAACATTGCTATAATACTATTAGGTAACCTCCACACCAGATTCAAATTTCACCGGTTTTTCTATTAATAGCCTTTTTCTGTTCCAGGACCCGGTCCAGGATTCACGCTGCCCTTACTTGTCAGGTCTCCTTAGACTTCTCTGGTCTGGCCAAGTGTCTCCGTTCTCCTTTGTTGCTCACAACCTTAACACTTTTGAAGAGTACCCATTACTTATTTTCTAGAACATTCCTCCATTTGGATTTTTTTTTCATGACTATGACATTGTGCCTGTTAGGCAAAAATACTCAGAAGTAACGTGCCTTCCCAGGGTTGGGGGGGGTACACGACATTCATAGGTCTATCACAGGTGTCGTTAACCTTGGTCACTTGGTTTAGTTGGCATCTGGTGGGTTCCTCTCCTGTGAAGTTACTATCTTCCCCTTTGTAATTAACAAATATCTTGGCAGTGGTTGGAATTCTTCTGTCATAAAAAAGCTATGTTTTCTCCCCCATTCATGCTGTTTTTATCACTTTATTCCCCACTTGATACTAACGCTTAGATCCCTACATCTGGCCAGTAGCCCCTGTATGACTCTATCATGATTCTTACTCTTTTCTCAATTGCTAGACGCTATTTACTCATATTTTCCGAATTACAAACAACATGGCCGTAAATGTACTTGTAATTATTGTGGCCCCCTTCTGGGAGGATTTTTTTTGGGGGGCTGCAGTCCCCAAAATGGGACGTGTGAGGTCAGGGGTATGAGCATTTTTAGTTTTTAATAGATACTGCCCAATCGCCCCTCAAAGAGATTGTACCAGGCAACCATACCATCCAGTGTATGAACTTCATTCATTCATTCATTCATTCAAGGGGCTCGCCATTGCTCAGACTTGCAGAGGGCACACAGTGGGTACGTGAAGCCCCTCGGCAACTCCCAGAACCTTTACCATCTTAGCTCCCTCCTCCCGGGCCCTTGATTCCTTTTCCTGTCTCATCGTCTTTGGCATGGATAGAGTCCCCGTGTACAATGTTTCAGAAGAGAATCTTTTTTTTTGTTTTTTTTGAGAAGGAATTCATACAAAATCCACTCTTCTAAGGAGTACAATGTAGTGGGTTTTTTCGTGTATTTACAAGGTTATGCAACCATTCCCACTATTTAGTTTCAGAACATTTTCCCACCCCCCAAAAAAGAAACCCCGTCCCCGTTAGCAGCTACTCCCCCATGACATCCTACTTTGAGCCCATGACAAACACTAATCTATTTTCTGCCTCGATGAACTTGCCTGTTCTGGACATAGAAATGGAGTCAGGAAATACATGGCTTCTTTTCATTTAGCATCGTATTTGGCGGGTTCATTCGGATCACAGCCTGAATCAATAGTTCATTCCTTTTTTACGACTGGATACTATTCCCATGCATGGCTGTATCACATTCTGTCTATCTGTTCATCAGTTGATGGACATTGGGTTGTTTACGCCTTTTGGCCTCTGTGACTAATGCTGCTATGCACATTCATGCACAAGCTTTTGTGTGGACATAGATTTTACTTTCTCATGGGTATACACCTATGAGAAAAAGCACTGGGGCATCTGGTAATTTTGTTTAATTTTTGAGGAACTGCCAAACTGTTTCCAAAGTGGTTGCGTCATTTTATTGTCTTTTTTAAAAAAAGATGTATTTATTTATTTGAGAGAGAGAGAGAGAGAGAGTGCACAGGGGGAAGGGCTGATGGGGAGAGAGTCTTTTAAGCAGACTCCATGCTGAGCATGGATCCTGACGCGGGGCTCGATCTCATGACCGTGAGAGACCCTGAGATCACGAAACAACCTGAGCAGGAGCTAAGAGTCGGATGGCCAGCCGAATGAGCCACCCAGGAGCCCCTTATTGTCTTTTCAATTCTAGCCATCCCAGTGGGCGTGCAGTGAGAGCTCACAGCGGTTTAAATGTACATTTCCCGGATGACAAATGAGGTCAAGCATTTTCTCGTGCACTTGCTGGCCATTTGAATATCTTCTCTGGAGAAATGTCTGTTCGAGACCTTTGCCCATTTTAAAATTGGACTGTCTTTTTATTGTTGACTTGTAACAGTTCTTTATATATTCGGGAAACTAGACTGTTGTCAGATATGTGATTTGCAGACATTTTCTTCCCTTCTGTGGCTTGCCTTTACACTTTCTTAATAATGCCCTTCGAAGCACAGATGTTTTAAATCTTGATGAGTCCAATTTGCCTATTTTTTTTGTTGTTGTTGCCTATGCTTTCAGTGTCATAGCTAAGAAAACATTGCCTAATTCAAGGTCATGAAGATTTACAACTATATTTAGAGCAGTGCACTTTTCTTTCTAAAGTTTTCATTTAAATTCGAGTGTAGTTAACACACAGTGTGATAGTAGTCTCAGGTGTCCAGTGTAGTGATTCAGCACTTCCATACATCACGCGGCGCTCATAGGACAGGTGCCCTCCTTAATCCCCATCACCTATTTCACACCGCCCCCCACCCCCGCCACCTCCTCTCTGGTCACCATCAGTGTGTTCTCTATAGTTAAGAGTCTGTTTCTCGGTTTGCCTCTTAGAGCAGTGTACTTTTTAATATTACTTTTTTGACCACTACCCATGGAAAAAAAACAGCATGCCTTGAGATCTAGAATCCCATAGTGGATGCATTCCCATACATATATATATGTTTCATGTTTCATAAAAATTTCGTAAAACAATATTCTTCCTATTTTCTATCCCATTCTGTTTTGTTAAAAACGAGGCTGGTCAAGACCCACTGAATGGATCTTGCGACTCATTTATTGGCTGAGCCCTGCAGTTTAACAAACTACCGCTGAAGAGCTTACAAAGGGCTCTCGCGTACCTGACTTCATTTTCTCCTCAAGGCAAATGGGGAGGCAGGCGATATTGGGTCTGTTCTACGGATGAGGAAACTGAGGCTCAGAGGGCTTTAGTTACTTCAGGTCATATGGCTGACCCTTGGAATGGCTGGAATTCTAATGCGTACTTGCCCGTGTGTGTCTTTGCATTCAACGTCCTCGTGGTGATTCCCGCTTAAGAATTCCCTGTGGTGGTTTGTTAAAAAATGCAGATTTCCAACCTCTGCGTGCAGATTTCCAACCTCTGACCGCCTCTCCTGGAACAGAGGACAATGAGATTAACTGGAGTTTGCAGAAGGGACACAGATCTAGGACTCAGGACGCCTGGTACTCCCCTTGCTAGCACTGGCCTGGGCTTTCATGAATGTTCCCTACCTCTGACTGAGTACTTACTGTGCTGGCCTGGGGAGATGTCAGGGGACAAGAATGCAGCCAGGCCTGGAGCTCAGGAGCTCACGCTCCAGTGAGCACATTGATGAGGTGATGGGATTGGAGTTTTAGAGGTCGCTGACTCTGGTCAGAGCCAAGAAGCAGTAATGTTCTGTTTGCCTGACCGTGTTTGTTCATTCTCTTGACCGGCAAGCCAACGTATACAGATAGGAAGATTTCATGCGATCATTTGATTTCTGGCATTTCTTGAAAAGTCCAATGATCCGGTGAGCCTGGGCTGGTGTTGTTGCATGGCTGTGGTGGGCTGGGGTTGGGCTGGGTCTGTACCTGCTCAGTTATCAGCCACCCCGACTCCCTGCTGTCTTCTAGCCCACCAACTCCTTCACAGCCCGCCTCACTCCTGCGGGCATGTCACAGTGTGGCCCCCCAACTCCACAGTGCCCAAAGGCCCTCCCTGCTCTCCCTCTGACACAGTAGATTTTCTCCAGCCACCCTTGTCCCACATTTGGGGGCCCCTCAGCTTTCCCTCTGTCCTCTTCCCCATGCTCTCTCTTTTCTCCCTTTCCCTCGGCTGTGTGCTTTTCTCACAGAGAAGACTGGGGTGATCGAAAACCCACAGGCTCTGGAGTTAGACGGCCCCAGGTTTCAGTGCCAACCCCATTGTTTGCTCACCTACTGACCTTGGGCAAGTGATCAAACCTCTCTGTGAAGTAACCTCTGTTTTCACATCTGTAAAATAGGGAGAACCCTTCTCACCCACTCCTGAGGTTTCTTTCCTTCACATAGAGGAAGCATCCATTTGAGGAATGTTCTGGGCTTCTCCCACCCCACCCCAGTCTTCCCCTGGAAGGAGGGGTGACATGTCATTGGTATACTGGGGATGAAGTTGCTGCCACGTGCAGTCCCCCTTCTCTCTTTGGGGATCTGCCCATGCGCAGAGGGCATGCATTCTCCCCAAGTTTCACAGGGCTCTGTCTCCGCCAGGGGAGGCTGAGTGGTGGGGCACACACAGTCTAGGAATGAGTGTGTTTGTCTGATCCTTGAGTTCCAAATTAGGAAACTATAGAGCTAAGACATCGTACGTATCCCCAGTCAGCCCTCCCAATAGTCAAGAGTCCATTTGAAATTCGTCTGCGTGGGTCAGCCTCTCTGTTGGCTCTGAAAAGAGGCTGGGAAGAGGGGCTTTCTTCGCTGAGTCCCCTCAGACCCCCTCAGACAGTAGTTTCTTTGGAAGTTCTTGTGACGGCCAGGGCATGATATAGAAGGTGCTCAATAAACAGCAATTGTTCTTTTAAAAAATACTGCTCATCCAGTTTTAGTTCCTACATTCGGAAATCGGAGAGTAGGGCCAGTGCCGGGGGCGGGGGGTGGGTTCCAAGAAACAGGAAGAAATGGGGAGATAAGGAGGAGAAAGCAGTCTTGATAATACTTTGCTTGAAAACTGCCTTCCAGGGTCCTCAGAAGTGAATGCAAATTGCATGCAAATCTCACGCATAGTTATTAGCAGCCCTCCTCAGGAAGTCTGACGATGTGGCCCTGGGGAAAATTTGGGTGGAGGTCACTGGATTCCAGGGAGTTTGTGGTCAGAACCAGGGGAGCAGTTGCCTGGGAACAGTGTGGATGGAGGGGGTGGGGGGAAGGGTAGTGGTGGGCAGAAAGGGAGGGATGGATAGGGTGGGGCTGGGCCCTCCGGAGTGGGATGGGGGTGGAGGTGGGGGGTGGGAGGAGGCCGCTCACGATGGGGACAGAATCCTGTGGGAGGAGGGACACCTGAGTGAAGGCACCAGTGGCCGCCATGGCAAGGGGTGGCTCGCAGTCCCGTATCCTGCACCCTGCATCAGCCAGCAGCGGCGGGGCTCCACCTGGGTCCCAGGTCTGCTCCTTAGCCGTTCCTGAAGCTTGGAAGCACAGTGTGGGATACTGGATCAGGCAGGGGTCTGGCGTCAGACAAAGCTCATTTACTTCTGGATGCATGTCACGTCCAGCTGTGTGACGGTGGGCCAGTTACTTAGCCTCAGTTTCCCCTTCTCTCCCTCAAAGAGTACTCATGAGACTTGTGGAAGATGAGAAGCAGCGAGGCCTGGGAGGGAAGGTTCGCAGCCAGCGTGACTTGTTATGATAGCCGCCCCAGAACCGTCACAGCTCAGCTTCGATCTGCTGGGTCTGCATTTAATCCCAATGCGCTCCCTGCGTGTAGACACCACAGTGGTCCCATTGCACAGGTGCGGATGCTCGAGTCCAGGGAGGTTGAGAGCAAGGACAGAGTCAGCTTTGCACTTGGGCCTGTGCTCTCTCTCACGATACTCTGTTGCCTCCTCCACAAATGTTAGATCGGGGCGGGGTGGCGGGGAGAGGTTCTCATAGTTAGGCAATCTCTTCATTTTATAAAGGAAGTGAAACCCAGAGAGGCTGGGTGACTCGCCCACAGTCATTCAGCTAGTTGGAGGTGGAGCCAGAGCTAGACCCCTGCGTCCTGACTGTGGTCATGCTTTCTTGCCCGCACATAGCATTCAAGACCCACCCTCCCAGCCTGACAACCACGGGGGGCGGGGGGGGGCTCTGGTTTGTCTTCTCTGAGCACAAGAGAACCGGGGCCCATCTTGGGGCACCAATTACAGGAGGTGGGTGTTGGGAGCCCCTGGGGCCACAGTCTTGTCTCTCCTGGGTGGGGCCGGGGGTGGAAATTGCAGATCCTAACAGGCCAGCTGGAGGGTCCAATGGAGGCCTGCTGGGAGCTTTTGGGGGCTTCCTGCTCACCTCCTCTTCCTCTCCCCCTGGGTCTCTCTGCCCCCACTCCTCAACTGCCCCTTCCCCTTTCCCAGCTCAGAGGCTGTCAGTGTTTGGGGGAGATTATGCAGTGTTGACATTGGAATATGAATTAGGCCGCAACGGCAGCCAAATATTGGAATTAGGGAAAGCAGGAGCCCAGGCTGGGATCCAAGAGTGGCTGGAACATCTGTGTCTTGACTGTTCCAGATGCCTGACCCTGCCGCCCACCTAAAAACGGTCGGTCTCAGAGCCACAGACAAACTTTGCCACAGCCAAGGTTTGGTCCTCCAGTGGCCAGCTGGGAGTCCCAGAGACCTTGGCCTCATCAGCATTCTCTGTTCCGAGGCCCAGGAGCAGGCAGATGCTTCTGTTGTGATTTGAGGGACAGACGGAAGCCTGCCCACTGCCCAAGGAAGTATCCTGCTTTGAAGTGTCTGCAATCTCCCCTTTAGTGCTGTTTCTACTGGTCAGGTCAGTATTTGTCAACATGTGTTTCATGGACCCCCAATTCTGCAGACTGTTATTAAGTTTTCTGTAAAAGGGGGTTTCATGGCCATGATTAGGGAATGCTGTGTTAAACAGAATTACTGCAAGACTTCTCAGAGCCTTTGATAATTTAAGAAGCATTGTGATTTTTCAAAAGGGGGATAGAGTTTGTAGTATTTCCCAAACTTGCTTGACAGGTAACCCTTTCCTTACGCAGAAATGTCGGGGCTAGGGTTAACAGATCTTGCTATAGCCGAGCACCTGCTGGTACCACTATCCAGGGGCTGGTAGGAGGTAGGCGCTCAATGCACATGGGTTGAATCAGAATCTCTTTAAACCTGTTTCTTGCATCTGTAAAATGGAATAGCTGCACCTGCCCTGTGTGTTTATTTAATTTATTTTTTTGGTCAAATGGGAGGACGTCATGTGTAGAAGTGCATTTCGAACTGCAGACGTGCACGCATTTCAGGGATGATACTGATCAGCCCTGTTTCTTCTTTCAACTAATCTAATAAATGGAGACACACTGGCAGCTTGGTGATAATGCTCCCCCAGGGGCTTTTACTTTCCTCTCCAGGAAGAGGCCCCATTTAATGCAGCATTTGTCAGTATAATTCTGTGCTTTCATTAGCTTCTCACGTGGGATCCTTCTATGACGAGCTCAAGGCCAGCTTACCGAGTGGTGGGAAAGGAAGGCACTAGATTCCAGGGCTTGACTCCTGAGTCCGGAGCTCTGTCTGAGCCACTGTGATGCCTGTCTGCTGGCATGGGGCAGGGGCAAGTGAGCCAGGTGCCAGAGGCACTTCCTGGACCAGCTCTTGGGGCCACCGTGCCCACTAACCTGCCATCCTTCCCAGTGCCCCAGCACTGCCCAAGCCCCCTGAGTCATCCATGCTTGAGTCTGTTGCCCTGAACACTCCCCCTAAAGAGGCCCAGATCTCTGAGTGTGACCTTTGCTGCCCGGACATCAAAGGGGGTTGTCCCCTTCCTCCCTCTCTTCTTGCCCATCTCCCTCAGTGGGTGTCTTCTGATTTAGAAGCTAAAAAAGGCTATGTTATAGAAGGGCTGAGCCACCTCTTCCAAGAGGCCCAGAGAAAACTCAAAGTCAAAAAACCAGCGGCCTGGAATCTCTCATTTCTCCTAGCTA
The DNA here is from genome assembly GCF_002007445.2 of Ailuropoda melanoleuca. Classification (NCBI taxonomy): domain Eukaryota; kingdom Metazoa; phylum Chordata; class Mammalia; order Carnivora; family Ursidae; genus Ailuropoda; species Ailuropoda melanoleuca. The sequence goes on along the minus strand of NC_048233.1, from coordinate 74,113,781 downwards.
GGGCTCAGTTTCCCCACCTGTGAGTTGAGGAGTCCCATCCAGCTTTGACAGAATGTAAGTCTATGGATCGATAAACAGCATAACCTCCTGCCCTTCTCACTTACGAAACGTCTCCTGCAATCCCCTCTCCTCCCATCTGTCCTCTGATGGGGCTTCATCATCTCTCCCCTGTGGGATTCCGGCAGCCTCCTGGGGTGTCTCCCTGTCTCTGGTACTTGCCCACACACCACGCTAGAGCCAGAAAGATCTGGGCGCTGTTCTCCTCATGTCCTTCTCCTGCTTTCAATACTGGGATGACTTCCTACTGCCCCCGGGAAAAGTCAGTGGCTCCAACCCATCCCCACTACCTCCACACAGAGACCAGTTGGGATTCCTCTAACTCCCACGCTTCCCAGGCTTTGCTCTTGCTGTCCCTTCTGAACCAGATGCCTTCTTCCTTCTCCTTCTGATGAAACTGTAGGTGACCTACAAGACCTCACTTCTTCCCACCCTCTTTTCCTCTCTTCGCCTCCCTAGCGCTCCTGTTGTAAACACCTCTCTGACGTGGTTCCACTGGATTCTAACCAGCCATGTCCAGACTTTTCACCTCCGTAAATCTCATTCTAGTATCAACCATCCTCTATAGTCTCCCGTATTGAGAGTTTCCTTTAAGTTATCAAAGTAACACACGCTCTTGTAACATATCCCAGTGGTTCCGAAGTGGAAGTGACATTTCCCCCCTTTCTGCTCCTGTTGTTCAATCCGCTACTAATGCTAACACTGCTTGTGTTACCCCCACACCTTCGTCCGTGTATTCAGCATATACGGACGCACCCCGATCTGTGGGACGAGCTCCCACTGTGTCGCCTTCCCCACCGCTACAAATGCCGCTGCAATGACCACCTGCAGATGTAGATATTTCCGAAAGTAGAGTCTTAAAAATGGGATTGCTGGATCACAGAGGATGTCTACTCAGAATTGTCATGGGTACTGTCAAACTGTCTTCAGAAAAGGTTGAGCTATTTACCCCTCCCAGCAAGAGTCTTGCCCTGATGTTTCAATGTCTGTCTCCTTCCCGTGAGAACAAAGCCTGGGTCTTATTTATTGCAGTGTCCCTGGCACGTAGTAGGCCAGGGAAATTCTTCTTGAGTCAATCAATAGGTTCCCAAGCCCTGGCCCTATTTTCAAGATGCCCATCTGTCTCTAAGAAGTCTGTGATGTCAACCATGGGATCAGGAGACCTTGACCTTTCCATTCTACTCTCTGGATTGCAAAGAATCTAAGGAGTCCTGGGTACCTCTTTGAAAGTGTGGAGTGTGTGGTTTTTGTCTTCATAGCTGGCCTCGAGGATCTGGGTTGCCATGGCAACTCTTGAGCAGGGCCCCCTTTTCCCTTCCCTCCATCTTGGGAGGCCTGGTTGCCATAGCAACCACGGGTCCACTCCTCTTCCCCCAACCCTGCTGCAGGGCCTCCATCTTCCCTGTGTGGGTGTCACAATTCTCAGGTCTGGAGCAGCCTTGATGCCACTCGACCCACGCACGTTGGGGCCTTCCTGAGAGGAGATCTGAGGGGGATCATTCCTGGGGAGGGGTGGCAGCAGAAAGTAGCATGGCCACTGTGAAGGTTGGAGGGCCCAGACGAGGGAAGAGTGAGGACCCTGCCCCTTCCAAGCCTAGTAGGGTCACTGTTGCCTGTGACGTGAAGATGGGGTTCAGGGGTGGTTTGGGGGATCAGCAAGCTGGAGGGGCTGTGTGGCTCTGCTTGTCAACACTCCCACTTTAGGTGGCAGAGCAGACGGAGTGGACACCACCAATTGGGCCCTCAGAGGGGGAGGGTCCTTAGCCTTGGAGGAAGCAGGAGACCTGGGCCATGGGGCCTCTCACAGGCCCTGCCACGAGCACCCTGGAGTTTACTGAGGCTTAGAATGCTTGGAATAGAGGCCTGAGGAAGGGAAACATAATACATTTATTAACACAATGGACTACTTTGCGCCCAAATTAAAGGACTTTTGAGGGTTCTGTTGACACTTGGAAAGTACTGCTAGGAGAAAAATAGCAGGACCCAAATTGCTATGTGGATAGTGACGGCAACTGCATGATACCAGTGTGGACTTCTCAGAGACTGGAATTTGGAGGAGTGCAATATAAATGCAAATAGAGTTTCCCCACACCTGCTTCTCCTCTAGCATTCCTCCCTCTCTCTGAACAGTCCTGCCACCTGCTCTGTCGCCCAAACTAGCAACTTGGGATTCAAACTAGACTCCTCCCACTGCCCTCATGCCCAATTCCTACTAGTCACAAGTCCTGGCGATTCTGTATTTGATCTTATTCCCCCTCATGTGGTGAATGCCTTGAATTTACCTCCTTGCCATCTCTCATGTGGAAACCATTGTCCTGTCCCCCAGTGCATCTCTCTCCCCTTAGGTGCGTCTGTCCCCCTGCTCCCTCACCACATCTGCTCTGCTGCTCCCCGAGTGGCAAACCTGGTCATGTGACTCCTCTCTCTTATGTTTCCCATTTGCTCCGGGATCAAAGACAAAATTCTTGGCACACAAGACCCTTATTTCCTTAGCGCCCACCCAGCTTTTTCTCCGCTGAACCTTGCTTCCAGCCATGCAACATTGTAGCCATTCTCTTTACTCTTCTTGCCTGTGAACACACAATTCTCTCTGCCAGGAATGCTTTTCCCTGCCTCATCTGCCTGGTCAGCTCCTAGACACCTTTGAGATTTAGCTCAAGACTTTTCAAGGTAATGGAACAAACATGTTTCCACTCCGTGTTCCTCCTAAGAACTACAGAAACCACCAGGAGAGTAGGAACAGAAGGCTGAATCCTATCTTTGATGGAACCATACTCCCAAATCTCGATACATGGAGGGGAAAAGCTTCTAGGAAAGGGATAAATGACTTAGCAGAGAGGTGGAAGATTAAACCTCTGGGTTTATGGGTTTATGGGTAGGGAAAGCAAGCTGATTTCTTCTACAGTAACCCAAAGAGGGTCAGGGATTAGAGGTACCAGGTGCCACAGGAAGTGGGATAGAGGTAGGGGCTAACAACAGGGGAGAAGTTTGAAAGTCTATTAAATTTGTTTTTAAAGATTTTATTTATCTATTTGACAGAGAGAGAGAGAGAGAGAGACAGCCAGCGAGAGAGGGAACACAAGCAGGGGGAGTGGGAGAGGAAGAAGCAGGCTCCCAGCGGAGCAGGGAGCCTGATGCGGGGGTCAGTCCCAGGACCCTGGAATCATGCCCTGAGCTGAAGGCAGACGCTTAACGACTGAGCCACCCAGGCGCCCCTGAAGTCTGTTAAATCTTATAAAAAAGGTTTATAAGGGGAAAGGGTGAGTAGTCCTACAGAAAGCAGGGGGATTGAGTCTGCAGGTAAACTGAGAGACTCGCAGTCCCCTCTCCCACCCACCTACAGAACACCAGAATCAGGCTTACATTTGTACTCCGTCCCCCACCACATAAGAAGAGAGGAAGATATTTTCTTGGAGGAACTAAACAGCCCCCAAAGAAATGACCAATAGATACTTACATTTAGGGGTCTATAGCAGAGAAGCTCTATTGGCAATTGAATGTCCTAGGGTAAAGCTTATCCAATGAACATGTCAAATTCAAGCACTTAATGTTTCTGACTGGCCTTTTGGTGGTGTACTTATAGTGTGAACACACAGCCAAGGATCACTGACGTCTGAAGGAAGCTTTCCCTCATTTTCCCCGAGGAAAACATGAATCAAGAAGAAATGGAGATTATGCAGTGAGCAGGACATAAGGTCAAAGAAACCATAATTAATATCTTTAGAGAGACAAAAGAACATACTGCAGTCATGGAAAAATAATGAAGTGGAATTAAAAGAAATAATCAGAGAGCAAGAAAGAACTCTTGGAAATAAAAACTCTGATAGCAAACTTAAAAAAAAAAAAGAGTTGGAAGATGAAGTAAAAAAACTTTCCCTGGAAATATATAGATATGGGCTAGAGAGGAAGCATAAGAAATTAGGGGATCAATCCAGGGGGGGCTAACATTCAGCTAACAGGAGTTCAAGAAATGGAGAAAGGAGGGGATGTAATTGTCAAAGAAATCATACAAGAAAAATTTCCAGAATTAAAGGACATGAATTTCCAGATGGTATGGTCCACTGAGTATCCAACTTTTTTTGAATGAAAAAAATATACCCACATCCGAGCTCATTATATTTCAAATGCAGAAATCAAGAGTAGTTATTCAAAGTTCCTGGAGAGGAAGATGGGGTTAGAATGAAGTAAGTGAGCTGCTTGCCTTGTGTGCAAAATTTAAGGGGCACCAGAAAGCTCAGTAATCAAGATGAAAGAAAAAAAAAGTGATGCAGTACTTTAAAAAAATACAAAACAATTCAAAATAAATGATGGTGAACAAAATTTCACCATTTAAATAGCAAAATTTAAAATAAAATCAAGATCCAACAGGGTTGGGATTTGGGTGAGGCAAGTGAGGTTTCTGTTTTTATTTAAATTGATATTGTGTTCATCACAATTTTTTGAATTAATTTGATTTTTAAAAATATTTATATCTTGATCATCAAATTTTGGTGCTCCTAAAATTTGATGCTCCCTTAAATTTTCCAGTGGAGGTGAGTGCTTCGTTACCTCACCCTGGTCCCAGCCCTGCACAGGAAGGATTGGGAATAGCAGTGGTATCGGACTTCTCAACAGCAACATTGCAAGTTTGAAGTCAATGGGCCCAAAGCCTTTAAAAATTCTGATTGAAAATGTTTTTCTACCTAGCATTTGATACCAGCCCAGACTCTCAATGAGATATGAATGAGATATGAAATAAAGACCTTTCTAGACAGGCAACGTCTTAAAATAACTTGCCCTCCCATGTACCTTTTCTTACAAAACCACTGAAGGATGTACTCAATTAAAACCAGGGAGCGAAGAAAGAAGGTGTAGGATCCAGGAATAGGGACCTCAGCACAGGAGACAGGAAGGAAGGGAATTCCTTGGGTAACGGCTAACAGTATCGGGAGGACGGCTGTGCCTTGGCCCACAGAGCAGCCAGCCCCGATCAGCAGGAAGTCAGAAGGCTTTAGGGGGTGAGGGAGTTTGTCCTCAGGAAAATAAATGAGACTGACAAATTATCCGACAGGTTTGGTCATGTGGAAAATTATACTGAGGGCATGGAAAGATTTAGTCAATTGTTTTAAAAAAAACAAACCTACGTTGATGAAAAATGAGGTAGTTACTAACAGGATAAACAAAAAAAAGAAAGGAAATGGGATCATGGTCGACTACTTGGTTTAGGAATAAAATCTATGTTCATGTTCATAATAGTGAAGACATAAATAAGAATTTTAAAAAATTGAGATGTAAGTATTTGGGTAGGGCTGGGGGAGGGGAAGAAGACTTCATGTCTACCACACTAAGAAGACGTGGATCGCTGTTTAGGGTGATGACTCAAGCTAAGAATACATGTGTTATTTACAAATTGGTAAAGAACAGAAGAAACAACTTCAAGAGAAGAAGGTGAGGAAGATGGGGTGGCGGGGGTGGCAGGTGGCGGGGGGTAAAGAACAAGAGACTGTTCTTTTACTTGCACATCTTTTACACTTATTTGACTTTCCAAAAGATTTACAAGTAATACTTTGATTGAAACAAAAAAATTTTAGGAAACAGATTTGGTTCATGTTATTCCTCTGGGAAGCCTTCCTAACCTCTTCCCCCTGGGAGCCGCTGGAGCATTAGGCCGTGCGTCCCAGACACTGACACACAGCAGGGCTGTGCGGATGCTTGAAGAGTAAGTGAATGAGTTCCTTAAAATATGTTGGTTAAGTTCAGAAGAATTACAAAAAGAAAAACGTTTGAAGGGGTTGAACTGGGAAAGCCACACTAACAGGAAGGGAGGTTTGTCTTTCATTGGCTGTCACACGGGTTAATGACACTTTTTTTTTCTTTCTTTCATTTCTGGGGGTGGGATGGGGTTGGTTGAGGTCACAGGCCAGATGGGAACAGGTTGGGATTTAGAGACAGACACAGCTGGGTCCCAACACTATCTCCACCATTCACTAGCTGTGAGGTCGAGCCAAGTTACTTTACCTCCCTGAACCTCGGTTTTCTCATCTGAACAGTGGGGAGAATAATGGAGAAAAGATACCTGGTTCTAAGGATGAGGGAAGTACAGGTAAAGTGCCCAGCACACTGTAGCTGCCGGCTGAATGGTAGACGGTTTTCTTAAGCTGCAGGGTAGTCAGTGACCACGGCTTTTCCCTTGACCCCACTTCCTGAGTTGCTGTCCTGACAGAACGTCCGGGAAACTCCAGCCTTTGCGTTACATGCTCTGGACACTGGGCTCTGTGTGGGCAGACCATACATTAGCAGAGGGCTTCACAGCATCTGCACATTTTCGGGGCCCTCTGAATCATTCCATCTGGGGAGCTGTTGCTGAGATAGTTTCAGTGGTTTGGTCTGGTTTCTAAACAAAAGTTATTTAGGTGGGAACAGATTCAATTTGAGGTTTCCATGATTTTCACATGAACTCTAAATATCCTGGATTTGCAGTTTCCCTCTTTCTTTAATGAAAATGTGGATCATCTTGGAAAAAAGAAACTGAATTCGATGCCGTTGCCCTGCCTATGTCCTAGCTTCCCTCTCTCCTGTTTCCTTGGCTCCAACCGTCTCTGGCCTCCCTCGCTGTTCCACCCACCCACTCACCAGGCAGTCGGCTTCCATCCATCCCTCCCTCCCTTTCCTCCGTGGGAACTGCTAGCTCAGAGATCCCCAAGCTCCTCCCACTGGCCACAGGAAGAGAGTTTGTGCAAGTTCCTTCTGCAGGCTGCCTTTAACCCCCTTCTTCAAACACTCTCCTACGTGGGCTCAGGAGCAAGGAAGGAGTCGCCTTATGTATTTTTAAAAACATCTTTATCTTCACTCTTGATTCAGGAATCATTCCTGAAGGTTCACTCTTGTCTTTTCGTTTACTTTATGACCTTTACTCTTGGGGACTAATGATCACCTGTATTGTATGTGGATTGTTCCCTTAGCTCTCCCCTTTCCATTCCCGTCCCTCCCTGGAGTTGTACTCTTGAATCTCCAGTGGCCTCCTGGACGTTCTCCCTGGGATGTCACCTCTAAGCCAGACCCTCTCATCTGTCCCGCCTTCTCACTTCCTTGTCCTGGTCAGAGGCTCTTGAAATCATGCTTTGCTTCTCTCTCCTTCATTCCTTCCTGGCAACTGCCCCCCCCCCTTCAGCTTTAGTCTTGAGCCAGGCCTCTGATGTAATCAGGGTGGCCTCCACACTGTCCCCAAACATGTTGTCAGTCTTCTGTTATGTCTGTGACTTCTGGGAGGGCACATCATCACAGCTGCATTTTTCTACGAGTCTTAATGTTAGCCAATTACACATTCCCTCAGAATCCAAGGAGGGTGCAAAGCATCTTGTCCCAGTGATGAAGTTTACCAGCCCCCCAAACTGAGCCACAGACAGTGCATGGCCTTAGCGCTGTACAGAGGCTCTGTTCCCCAGGCGCAGGCTGGTGGCCTCTTCTTGGCATTTACTGGACTAGGGATGTGTGTGGGGGGAAGTGGTTCTGCGAGGTTCGATGGAGGTTCGAGGCTCAGAGTTCAGCCCTGTTCTCAGTCCTGGCTCCACTCTGCAGGGGAGACATTAGATCCTTAAGAATTGAAATTCTCCAAATTCTTAGAGCATGTCTAAGACGAATCGGTTAGTCTCTCACTTCTCTGATGCATTATTATGCTAAGAAAGTCTCTGCCTTTTTACTTAATCTTGTCAAGGAGACTGTCTCCTCAAGGATGGGAAGGGGATGCCCATCCCACCCTGCCTCACATCTCAGATTCATCCCCACCCTATCTTTGTTTACGTGGGTCATCTGTTTGGGATATCTGTCTACTTCTGTTACATTTATGTAGGCACAATCTACCTCTTGTCCAAGGTAGGGAGTGGATCTTAGCCATTTTTGTGTCATGGACCCCTTTGGTGATCTCATGAATACTATAGACTGTTTCTCAAAAATATGATTTAAAAAAGTTTTTAGAAGATTTATTTATTTTAGAGAGAAGGAGTGTAAGCACACAAGTGGGGGGAGGAGAAGAGAGGGAGGGAGAGAGAGAGAGAAAAAATCTTAAGCAGACTCCCTACTGAGCACGGAGCTTGATGTGGGGCTTGATCTCATGACCCTGAGATCATGACCTTAGCTGAAAACAAGAGTCAGACCCTTAACTGACTGAACCACCCGGGTGCCCCAAGAACATGATTTTAAATACATAAAGAGGATTATAAAGGAGATGGATTGTAATGTGGTTATGAAAATATTAAAAACAAAATTGTGATATAATAATACTATGATTCTTTACTAATACATTGAATAACCACTATAATTTCAAAGTAGCGATGAACATAAGTGATCTTTTGAGATGTCTGTAATAATAGATGTGATAGGAAAATATCTGTTATATCTACTTCCGTGGTTTGTAGCCTACATTTATAATGGAAAAGAATGGTTAAGTTTCAGTTAGAGATTAGTGAACACAACAAAGTTGTTCATGGGGCCCCTGAATTCTGTCTGTGGATTCTATGAGCTCTTATTGTGAGTTCATATTTTGGGCCCCAGCTGAGAACCTCAACTCCCATTTCCCTGATGAAACCCTCCTTGACTACCACACTTCCACTTGAGTTTTCCCTCACGCTGTCCTCTTTCAACATTCATTCATTTAACTAACATTTATCAAGATTGCTCATATGCACGCAAGTCACGTAACTGCTGTTGGAGGCCCATAGAATGATAAGCAAGACCCAGCTTTACCTTCAGTGGACACAATGGACGTGTTCTCCCCCACCTATAACCCCAAATGTAACATGAAAAGCATCACGGGAGAGCTTTACACAAAGGTCTGCAGTATCCCAGAGGAGGCAAAAGTTAATAGTTCAGTTTAGCAAGGAGATGGGGAAGGAAATGTTACAAGAGGAAGGTGGCATTTGAGCTTGACCTTGTAGAGGGAATAGGATGGGAGCAATTTCCACATGGCTTAAGCAGATCTTGCTGGTATTTTTCCTTTGTCTGTCTTGTCACAAGTAAATATGAAGTTCCAAGCAGGTAGGGACCATGTTTTATGTGTTTTTTTTTAATATTTCTCAGAACCTATGGCAGGATTGAGCATGGGCACTCAATATATGCTTGTTGATTAATTAATGGTGTTTCTTTTTAGTCTCTGTATCTGCTAGTTACTGCTATGTAACAAACCACCCCAAACTCAATGGCTTTAAACAACCATCTCTTCTTTCTGTGGGTCACTCTGCTGATCTGGCCAGAACCAGCTCTTCTCAGGTGGGCTCTGTGGTCACTTGCAATCAGCTAGGGCTGGCTGGCCTAGAATGGCCTTGATTGGGTGACTCGGCTCTCTCCTGCATGATTTTCAAGCTGTGCTGGCACCAAGCCTGCTGCTGTTCCATCGGCCAAAGCAAGTCATCGGGCCAAGCCCAGAGTTGATGTGGAGGACGCTACCCAGGGGTCATGCTACAAGGAGGCATAAACAATCTTGGCCATTAATGTAGTCCGTCTACCATAGTTTTCACACAATTAAACAATCCGTGCCAAATCCTTTGTGGACCGGGACCTAAATATAAATCAATAGATAAATACATAAATAAAGTGTAGAGTGGCAATTTATAAATTCAACTAGTGATGTGGTTTCTCCCATGGCTACATCCTAAGTGTTTGAAGAATGTTCTCCACAGAGACTGGCTGGGCTCTCCTTTTATTAGTATTATTTTAACTGGGCTACAAACCCGCTGACTTGTGCTTTCATGTTGGCTGTTCCATCAGTTAAGCATCCCACACAATTTTTCATAGAGATGTTTCCTTTCCCCCTGAGGACATCTGCAACAATCCAGAACACACTTCCCTTGGTACTTGACTCTGAGTTGCAATAAATATCAGACATTCTGTCCGCAGCTCAGGGTCACAGCTCAGGTCTCCCCACCCAATACCGCTTGCCCCTCTTCCTTGAGTTGTGTCTGTACAGGCAGCAGCCCTGTAGGCAAAGTGAAGTGGAAAATACGGGTCAGAAAACGTGTTCTCTGAACAGCTGAGGCAAGAGCATGCATGCACGTGCGTGTGCGTGTGTGCGTGCTTGTGCGTGTGTGTGTGCGCGTGCGTGTGTGTATGTGTGCATGTGTGTGCGTGCGTGTATGTGTGCGTGCGTGTGTATGTGTGCGTGTGTGCATGTGTGTGCGTGTGTGCATGTGTGCGTGTGTATGTGTGCGTGTGCGCATGTGCGCGTGTGTGTATGTGTGCGCGTGTGTATGTGTGTATGTGTGCATGTGTGCGCGTGCGTGTATGTGTGCGTGCGTGTGTATGTGTGCGTGTGTGTGCGTGCGTGTGTGTGCGTGCGTGTATGTGTGCGTGCGTGTGTGTGAGTGTGTAGGCAAGTTTATCCATACAATTGCTTTTAATTCTCCAGGTTTTAAAAGAAGATGACAGCCCAATTTGAAAAAAAATACAAGGACAGTGTAGCACGTGGTGTGGGGGGGGTCACATAGACCTGAATGTGACTTGTCTCACCACCTAGGGGCTAGGGAGCCTCCCGCGATTAGTGGTTTCGATCTCTGAGCTCCAAATCACTTGTAAAATGGAACCCTTCATAGTCTGACCTCTCAGATGAAAAAAAACCCCTGAACTCAGGTACCAATAGTAGGAATTCGGTTCTCTGTTAGTTTGGGAGCAAGCAGGAGGCCTGCGTTCGAATCCTCGTCTTGTCACCAGCTAGGGGACCCGCAAGCCTCAGCCTCCTCATTTGTGGCACAGAGGAATTCATAGTGTCCTGCATGAAGCCCACAGCCTTGTTTTGGCGAGCACATGGCGTATCGCACAGGGAGTCCTTTTGCAAAAGTCATTTGAAATCCCCTTGAATACATTTGAAGTGATGCCGCAGTGAAGGGTCCCTCCCACGTGGGGTTCACGGAGCGCCCGCTCTTCGCCCAGCGCTCGCCGCTGCCCCTGCTGTTCGTGGTGATGCTGAGGAGAAATTAAAATGACAAGTGTGTTTCCTTCCAGATGTTGTTGCTACAGGCTCAAGGTGCTCTTTTAACTGGGAGGTCAGGCTTCTTGAAATAGACAAGAATTCTAGAAACATGACATTGTGCCTGATTCATCGCTTACACTTGTCGCTGACTCATTCTCTCCTTGATAGTTTTCTTCAACAGTAACTTTAATTACATCATTTACTTATTGCTTTTTTTTTCCCCCTTGATTTGTTCTCTTCTTCCCAATTCTTGTTTATCGTCTCGGTGATTGGGCTGTCTCACCTCTGAGGCTTGTGTCAGGCTTCTGGACAGAAACAGAGTTTTCATGTACCTCTCAACACGAACACGTACACCCCAGGCTGGTATCCTTGAAATACACCAGGAGAAAGAAGACCTTTGACTTCGTTAGTGTTTCACGGAAATTATCTTGTTGAATGCTCTTAGCTGACCTACACAATAGACATAATCCAGTTAAAAAAAAATGCAGGAACAGAGGCTCCAAGAAGGGGCTATAGCTTGCCCAAGGTCGGTGTGGAGGATTGCAAAAGTGTGGTCACAAATCTTTGTCTTCCCCTGCACCCACACCCTTTGTCACGTCATCAGCAATGTCCTCCTCCTTCTCCTCTGGGCTTGGCGATGTGACTTGCTCTGGCCCCTGGGACAAAGGCAAATGTGGTGTAAGCAGTCTGCTTAGGACTTGTCCCATCCATGTGGTTTGCCTGCTTCCTTGTACCTCCACCCCCGTCAGGAGAACCCGCTTGGGCTGGCCTGACGGAGAAGGACGGCCATGCGGAGCAGAGCTGAGTGGCCCCCACGGACCCAGCCCAGGCAGCGTCCTTCCCTCAATGGCCAGCCCCGGGGTAGGCCTGTTAGTGAGCCTGGCCAGAATCAGCAGAACCATGTAGCTAACCGTCCCAGATGCGTAAGCCGCACAGGCTTATTACTGCGTCTCGTGGGTGTTTTGTGGTGATTTGTTCGCGGTGTGATCGTAGCAATATATAACTGATCCAATCAGCATACGGGAAAGGGCAGATCCTAGGAAGCGGGCAGCCCTAGGTGTAAATTACAGCCCTGCTATTTGGAACGCATTCCCTTTTGAGACTAAATTGTCTTATCCTTAGAATGAGGTACTCCTCCTTCCTGCATAGGGTTTTTGGAAGATTAAACATGAGGCAAAATAAATTAAGCCCTTGGCTCCATGCTGGGCGTGGAGCCTGCCTAAGATTCTTTCGGTCCCTCTCCTTTTGCCCCTCCCCCAGCTCTAACATAAATGAATGAATAAATAAACAAGTAAGCAAATAAAACCCTCGGGACAGGGTGTGGATGGTAAATGATGGCCAAAAATGGTGGCTTCTCACAGCGACTCTTCAAAGCAATCACCGATGGGGCTCCGGAGCTCAGACCGAGAACCATACGAATGTAAAGCTAATACCTTTCACATGAGTTCAAAGGTAAAAACGAAGGCCAGATGGCTTGGTTCTATCCTTACAGTGCCATGCATCTCCCCTGAATCCTCCATTGCAGTATATGGAGCGGGACGGGCCTTGAAAATGTTGCTTAAATTGAGAGGACTGAAAATGAAAGATTTTCCTTTGGGCCTGCGGGTTAGCCAAATAGATGATGGGGAAATGGGGAAGGAGTGTTGCTTTTGCCCTGGGCGTGGGTTTGGTACTCAAAGCCCTGCTGGGAGCAGAGGCTGGCCCGGGAAGGCTTGCTCGGATGCTAGTGCCCTGTCCGGTCCCGCGCATGCAGTGTTGATGACAGATCATTCGGGAAACGTGAATATTTCCCTAGGACGTTTGAGATTTTGCTTTGTCACTTGGCCTTCTTTTCTGGGCCCTTTCCCTTCCTTTGAAGCCATTGTCTTCCTGACATGACAAATGTACTCAGGTAAGCTTATGGCTAATTATCTCAAGGGGGAAGGAAAAATAAAACCAACCCAAGGCTGAAATTCAGGGCAATTAACTCTGTTAAACTCTCAGAAGGTATGAGATGCTCTTTGAAAATTAAAAGAAAAAAAATCATACACATTCAAGGAATGTTTCTTTTCCTAAACAGAATTCACTTGGGATGTTTTCTATAAACTCCAGCTTTTCCCCTCCCTCCCTCTTCAGACTTGCCCCAAAGAGCTCACTTCTCCTTATCTTCTCTCATGCTGGCCGTAAGGCGGCTGCAGTTAAATGCTCCAGACTCTGCCTCATTGGGCGACCTTGGATGCATCACTTGGAATTTCTGAGCTTCAGTTTCTACAGAATCTCTTTACAAAAATTTTTCAGAAACATAAAACAAGAATTTATCATTATTCCTTACAGTTCCTGGAGTGGAGTGGGCTCAGCTGGGAACTTCTTTCTAGGTATTTCTCATGGGGGGGCATCAGATCGTGGTTGGGACTGGAGTTATGGGCAGGCTTGCTGGGGCCGAATGGCCGAGATGGCTCACTCTCACTGATGCTCATAGTGAGAGCTGGGGGCTCGGCTGGGCCTGGCAGATGGCCCCATTGATCCGGATTCTCCATGTGGCTGGGGCTTCCCATGGTGTGGTCTCTGAGTTCCCAGACGGAACATTCCAAGCTGAGTGTTCTAAGACACCCAGGTGGGAGCTGCAAAGGCTTCTTATGATTTAGACTTGAAGGTGCCACGATATCACTTTCGCTACGGGATTATGCTTCTTTTGATGCTAAAATTTGATGATTTCATGACCTGGATCCTCCGTCCTCTGCCACAGAATCAGACATAAGTTCACGAAACTGAGCAGAGAGCCAGCTGGGCTTGGGCACAAAGAGGGGCCGTGTCTCATGCAAAAGATGTACAAATATAATGGCTGAATCATCCTAATTATCTGGGAAGGGAGCTCAGGGTAGATTGTCATCTACCAGGGCCTGCTGCGTTCTTTCTGCACCCGTCCCTGGGCTCTGAATCTCTGCCCCTCACTCCACCTTGCCACTCCTCCCCTGGGTACAATTACAACGTTAGGCAAGTGATATTTTCTCCCATAAGGGTGAGAAAGAGAAGCTCCAGTTCCTGCTCGTTATTTAGATGAGAAGACAAACTACGGGAGGGGAAAAGATCGCTAAGCAGACGGTGAGTGTTGCTTGCCAAATGGGTGTCAAAGTTAGAAAGTGCTAGAGGTGTTCAGGGGGAAGGAGACATGGAATGAAGGAGGGAAGGCTTCCTGGAGAAGGTGCCCCTTGATCCGAATCTTGAAAGGTAAGCTGGAATTACCAGGGGAAGATGTGGGCAGGGTATTTCAGAAAGAGGGACCATGTGAGGCATGGTGTGTCAGGGAACAGCAAGTCTTGCTGGGTGAGCGCGGTGTGAAGACAGAGCTGGGAGGCAGTTGGGGATGGGACAGGAAGTGCAGGCAGGACCCAGGGCTGTGAGTAGACTTGGAGGACAGACAGGCAACAACAACCCCGCTTTCTGCATGAGGACACAGAAGCTCGGGTAGATCAATGGGCTTCACTAAGGGTGCGTGGCTTGCAAGGGACCATGTCAGAACTCGAACCCAGGATGACGTGACTGCTCAGTCCAGTCCCTTCTCCGCCACAGCACCGATGAGCTACCTTCCATTGCTGCTGCTGGGTTTCCCCGCACACTCCCCCTGCTTCTCTGAGCCTCCTGGCAGACTAAGGGTGTTGCTTTTCTGCACCATTTATTGTAATGACTTCAATTAAACCATCTTGTGCTGGATCAGTGAGCAGCTCTAGGGAATCGATGAGCGAGGCTGGCTACCAGGGGGAAGCAGAGCTCCTCCCCTTGTCCCTGCCAATCCCAGGGCTGTGCTCCTGTCCCCACACCTGGGGAGGGCTCAAGAGAGGTAAATGGGGGTCAGGGGGCAGGTACAAAAAGGCAAGGAAGCAGGTGTCTGTTACCTTACAGACACGGAGGGTGCATGGCCAACTCTCAGGCGCTCATCCTCCCTGACACCGCCTGCCGCTGACCTTGCTCTGCTGCCTTTCTCTGGTTAATTTGGATTTGCAGCTGCAGCTCCGGGACGGTGGGCTGTCCTCACTTGGCCGCCTTCAGTGCGAGCCCGGGAGGCAATGAACCCTGGCCCCAAAGGAGAGGGAGGGACCTTTCCGAACTTGCTACTCGACCTTGGCCAAGTTGCCCCCTCTCTCTGAGTCTTCTAGGAAAAACAGTGGGGTGCACATGGAGAGCCCTTAGGCTGCGGTTTTCTGTCCCTTCTGATTTAGGGTCTCCCCTTCTTTGACCTGCTCTGTGCCTCTGACCCCCATGAAACATCTTGCCAGTTGGCTCCACTTTGGTTTGGCCACTGGCAGGAGACTGGAGGGTGGGTGGAGGGAGGGCAGAGTGTTCCTGCCCAGCAGCCCTTCCGCTCTGGCCCAGCACTGCCCCCCCCCCCACTCCAGCAGCACTCCTTCTGCCCGGACACTTCCAGCTGTTTGCAGCCTCAGGAGTTCCTAGTGCCCCTTCCTGGTTCCTTTCATCCTGCCCATCTCTCCGGAGGCAGTCCCTCCTCACTAGCGTCTCTTCAGGTGACCCAGCCGAGTGGAGCTCCGTGTCCTGTGCAGACACTGACGCAGCCTCTGAACGCCCCTTCCCACTCCTGGATCTGGCGGGCTCGCCAGGGGGAAGATGCTAGGAACTGGCAGACTCTCAGGGCCCCTCAGCT
This sequence comes from Ailuropoda melanoleuca, assembly GCF_002007445.2. NCBI lineage: Eukaryota > Metazoa > Chordata > Mammalia > Carnivora > Ursidae > Ailuropoda > Ailuropoda melanoleuca. The sequence continues at coordinate 74,098,149 of NC_048233.1, read as the reverse complement.
TGGGTTATCCTGTGATAAGCCCGGGTGGAGGCATCCCAGCGCCTCCCAAGCTTTTCCTTCTCTTCCTCCAGCCCTCGGCTCCTGGGGCCTCGGCTCAGATCCCCAGCATTTGGTTTTCATCTTAAAGCAGCTTTATTGTGGTGTAAGCTCCATATGGCTCGCTGCGCCCACTAGAGGCACAGTTAGATGGGTGCCCATCCTCTCGGCTCAGGTCTGTTCGAACTGTTTTCTAACTGCCCTCCAAGCCTTCGTTCTCATCTCTGCAAAATCACAATCCTCAGATCACATACGTCCCTCCCCGGCTTCTGGGCCTTGGCTGGTACTCCGAGTAAGGTATGAGGCCTTCACGCTCCAGGCCCGGCCATCGCCACTTCCCATGGAGGCTCCAGCCACCGCGAACTTCTTGAGTCACTCCCGCCAAGCTCTCTGCCTTTGCATGACCTCTTCCCAGACCTGAAGCACCCTGCATCCGTACATCGTTGACCCTCAGCCTCCCTCTGTGCCTCCTGAATCCTCTTTGCCCTTGAATATCAAGCTGAAGCATGGTGCCCCTGCAGGACGTCTTCCCTGATGGTGGCCACAGTGAGCCAGACCCCTGCCCCTGTGCTTCTAGCAGACTGTGGGTATTTCTGCTTACACTTATCCAGAACGATAAACGGTGTCTGTCTGTCTTATTAGAGGGGATCAGAGTCTCCCCTTCGTCTCTGTACCCCTGGCTACTACCACTCTACATGGTACATCTTCCATCATTTGTTCATTCATCCATTCAACAAATATTGAGTGTCTGCTCTATGCCACGCACTCCTCCAGCATGGGGGCGAAGGGAGCGTGCAAGAGAGGTGTTCTAGCCATTTGGCCGCTACCTCCCAGGCCCAAATCTATCTGTTATACGCTGCTGTGTGATGCTGGGTGGGGAGGCTACACACGGGTTTCTCCTTGGTCGTGGGACTTCCGTTTCTGCCAGCACTAGAGGGAGGCTGGAGGCAGGAGGAACAACCTGCCCCGTCCTTCTTTGCCAACTGGATCCCATCAGGATTGCCCCACCGTTGGCCCCTCTTCCCGGTGGCAGCAGCTGGCTCTGGCCTCCCGTGCCTCCTCGGAGGCGAGCGGCTGGCTGGAGGGTGGGTCCCAGCTCGGCAGACTCCTCCTCCTCCGAGTTCCTCGAGTCCCATAATCCCACGGTTTCCTGCAGTTCTTACTTCTGTCTTACTTCAGTGCTGCCTTTTAATTTTTTTATCCTAATTTGTCTTAAACTGATTCCTTTCATTGAATTATCACTGTGGAGATATCTGGCATGATTCCCCCTTTCCTTTTTTTTTTTTTAAAGATTTTATTTATTTATTCGACAGAGATAGAGACAGCCAGCGAGAGAGGGAACACAAGCAGGGGGAGTGGGAGAGGAAGAAGCAGGCTCATAGCGGAGGAACCTGATGTGGGGCTCGATCCCATAACGCCGGGATCACGCCCTGAGCTGAAGGCAGACGCTTAACCGCTGTGCCACCCAGGTGCCCCGATTCCCGTTTTCCTGACTGATGCGATGGGGAAGGTCCTGGGTCTCTAGGCCTCAAATTCAATGTGGGGAGGAGAGAGAACAAACCAATGAAGAGGCCACTAGTAAAAAGTGTTCTGATGAAAAATAAGGCAGAGGGATGCAGGGAGCCTGGGTTACCTTAGATTGGGTAGTCGGGGAAGGTCTCTCCAAGGTGACGCGTAAGCAGGGCAAGATATGTTAAGTTTCCACCCATGTAAGTTGCTGGGGAAGAATGTTCCAGGGGAAGGTGCCAGCAGGTGTGAGGGCCTCATGGAGTGAGAGAGGGCTGCTGCAGGCGATGAGGTCAAGGAAGGCAGGGGCTAGATCAAATGGGCCTCCTTAGCCAGTGGACTTTTTTTTTTTTTTCTAATCTGAAAGTGTTGGAAAGCCTTTGGAGGGTTTTAAAACCTGAGAAATGACAAGATCTGACTTATGTGTTAAAAAGAGCTCTGTGGCTGCTGAAGAGGGGACAGTCCATGGGGCGTAAGAACGGAAGCCCTGTTCTCTCAGAGCAGAAGGTAGCCTTTCAAGGATGAAGGAACGGAGACGGAGAGAGTTCACAAGACTTGTCCTGGGTTGCCGGTTTCGGACTTCAGGTCCCCAGATCAGTGCTCCTCTGTGGCTATCCATTCTCTAAGTGAGGCAACAGAGCTCCAGGCCGAGCATCTTGGCCTTGTTTGGGAAGAGGATGAAGCTCCTTGGGCAGCCAAACACATGCCCTTAGCCATGTTCGTGCTTCACGAAAAGTCCGGGGGTGCCCAATGCATGGCTCGTGCCGGCTGTGCTCTCCTGGTCAGTCAAAATAAGAGGTGGGGGAGCCTAGAAAGAAAATAAGGCTCCCTAGGGATTTCTGTAGACGTTGGCTTGAGTAAGTCCTAAGGAAACATCATTTCTGTCTCTACCTCAAAGGGCACCATCCACATAGACCGTAATGTGAATGATGCCCCTTGCAGCTGGGCATGCTTCTCTCCACCCCCACTGCTGTCCCCTGGTCCGACCACCAGCTTCTCACCGTATTATTACAGCCGAGAACTAGGTCTTATGCAAGAGAAGGCCCAGGCCGGAAGGGGCCTCCCAATAAGAGTGAAGGACGCCAGTGGGGCTTGGGGTTCACCTTCGACAGGCAGCAGGGGTGTTTTGGGTAGAAGGGAGGAATGTCTTTCTAAGTGGAGGTGGGAGTAAGAGAAAACTATTTCTACACGCTTCGGGTAATCAGTCTGTGCTTTATTGAAAGACTCCTTCCTCCTGTGAATAATATAATCTGACATTTAGGGGGATGGGAGGGAAAGGCTGGGTGGGTCCTGGCAGTGCTGCTGATGTGGTTTCAGCTGTTAGCATCTTGTCTTTACAGCTTGGACAAAAGAGGAGGATGGAAGACTGGGTGAGTCTTCTCAGGAGGCGCCCTTCTGTGCCCAGGAGCTGGTGAGGCATGAACTTTGCGAGGCCCAAACCAGCACCGTATTGTGATGGGTTGTCTCTGTCTGCCTCAGTTTATCCTTCTTACCGACTGGCCATGTCCTTCCACCCATGTCAGATCCCTGTTCTAGCCAGTCCCGTCCTCCCACCTGCTGCAGTGTCACCTGGGCCCTGAAAGGCCTCGCCGGCTAGCCTCGCGCCACCATCAGATTCTTCCTCATTAAACAAATGAATCACAATCCTAATTAATTTGAGCAACAGAATTTATGTAACTACTCCCAGCAGGATGTCTGCTCTCAGTCGGTAGCAAGATTAATTCCTCTCTCAGGGAAATTCCAGCCGTGCTGGTCAATAAACCTTAATGATGACTGAAATCTCCCATCTGTCTCTGCTCAGGGCAGGTAACCCCAGCTAACCAGACACCCAGTGGGCTCGATGCGGTACCCCAGACTCCCAGGAGGACACGGACAAGAATCTCCCAGCTTGGATGGGCTCTGAGCCACGTGGAGCACACAGTAGGTGTTCCATTAAGGACAGGGACTGCCCATTCTAGGGATGGTTCGAATCTCTTAAAGCCCACAGAAGGTGTTCCATTTCTATTTATGGCCCTAATAGAAGAGACTGTGTGTTGCTCAGCCACTTATAAAACAGTCTCGAGCTCCTGAATCGCAACCAAGCCCCTCTGGCTCTTTCCACCAGTTACTCCCACTATTTCCCATGACCGGACCCAATTCCATCTTTTCACTATTTTGAACTTTCTGGACTCAGACACTTGGCTCTTGATTTTCCCTGCCCTTGAACTGTGCCAACCCTGTGTCTCCAAAACAGGCCCCATGCCGGCTGCATGGGAGGGAAGGGTAGTGAAGTGGAAAGTATTCTGGAATTAGTTCTAATTCAGGCTCTGCCACTTACTCATTGTACTTCACCTCTCTGTTCATCACCTTTTCCTCCTACGTACACCACACAAGGTTCTTAGGAAGAATAAATAAGAAAACCCAGTGAAATGTATGGCCTGGTGCTTGGCTTATGTAGTGACAGGCAGCGTTTTAGGCAATGGCGCTCGACAAGATGCCGGCTCCCAAGGAATTTAACTTCTAGGAGACGATAAGCAATAAGGCCCATATGTAAGTGTAATTAGGTGCTCAGAGAAAATAGAAAAACCTTATGGAAAGTGACTGGAGGAACTCTTTGAGGAGACGCCATTTTTGTGGAGACCCAAATGCCAGGAATGGAGCAAACATGAAGATCTGGGGACATGGCATTCCAGAAGCAGGGGGAAAACAATGGCAAAGGCTCTGAGGAGCAAGGAGCTAGGAGGTACTGGGGTCGGGATCTGAACCCACGTCTTTTGCCCTTAAGTATGGAGTGTGTGTCACGCCAGCACGGAGAAGGCGTAAGAGAAAGGAAGAGTGACTGCAGAGGAGGTGGGACACCTTCAGTCTTGTCCTCCACCAGACCTAGATCCATCTGTTCCTTCCTGACAACTTGCAGGATTGTAGGATCTTGGCTCCCTTTAGGGCCTTCCACCTCCACCGGCCCAAGGGGTCACGCAGGGACCACCAGCCCTAACAGCTCCCTGAAGGTGCCAGCTCCGATTCCTTCTTGGCTGATGACCAGGAAGAACCAACTCCTTTTGCAAATTTTTCTCCCCTGGTTATAATACATGTTCATGGTTGAAAATCAGAAATGGGTAACAAAGTAAAAATCAGCCATGATTTCAACCTCTTTGAGAGTGTTTGGTATTTATCTTTCTGGTCAGTTCTGTGCACACAGATGCTTTACGAGGTTATGAACATACCGCATATACAGTTTGGGAATACCCTTTTTACTCTTGTCGTGAAAAAAAGTGTTTTCAAATGTATTTTTAACAGCGGACTAAAAGGACCAACTCAAATGTACCTATGTTAGGGCTTTTTTTATTACGAGTACCACAAAGATCCTTTTTACCTGTAAATCTTTGTTACAGGATGCCCTACAAAGCAGGGGAAGTGTCCCCCTCCCCGACTGCTGTGTCCTGAACTCAGCAAAACCGTCTTGTCGGGGAGAGCAGGGGTCTTTGCCCATGAGTGTGGAGCAGAGTTCATGGTTGTTATCTACTGAGAAATGGACCCGTTCACACCTTCCCCAACTTTCCCTTCCCCCTCAGTCTCTCCCAATCATTTTGGTCCCAGAACAGATACAATGGGGAAGAGGAGGAGAAGGAGGGGAGAATGCAATTTAATGTTCTATTTTGAAACAGGAGATACCGAGATGATACTTTAGACACAGGAATACAATTCAACAAGATTTTTATTGAGTGATCAATTGACAGGAGGGGGAGGCTGACGGGATCGGGGCCTGGCCTCAGTACGCCGGAGTTGAAGGCAACTGCGTTTTGCTTCTGTAAGGGCCTGCTGCGTGGGGGGGCACGGGATACAGGGGCCCAAGTTTCTCATCCCTGGGGATGCTGGGGTGGAGTGTGGGGTACCCATCGGTGGTAGGCCTGGAGAACAAACCCGGTACCAAGATGGTGCCCGAGAGAGCGTCTGAGGACCTGGCTTGGGGGGCAACGTTCACTCCCGCGAGGGCAGGTGCTCAGGTTAAGTGTCCTTCTTTGGATTACCACCAGCCCCACATCTTCTACGGGTTCCTGCGTGACCTCAGAAAACAAAAAGGAGCAAAAGATCAAACCTGAGAGAAAAGATGCAGGAGAAAAGACAGTAAGGATAACAGAGTGAGTGAGAAAGAGGAGACAGAGGGAAAATGAGACACCCTCTGTGGGGAGGCTGATGGTTTGAAAAGTAGAAATCTTTTTGGTAGAAGCTTAAGCAGCAAGGGTTACTTTGGGTCTGGACAAACTTATGACACCTCCACAGCTGACAGCTCCTAATTCACAAGGGCCAATGTCAAGTACTCCTGCTCCAGGGGTCAGAAATATGGCTTCACCAACTGTGCTCCCTACAGACCATCTCCCTAAACTCACTGGGGTGCCCTCTTGCTGAAAAGCAGTTTCTCAAACTTTCTGGAAGCTGATTGCTTCCCAGTGGAGCAGACAATGGAGAGCCTGTGCCAGGAAATAGTCCTTCCTGAACATGCCTTGAGACCTCCTGAGTTTCTCGGGGGAGGGAGTGAAACGTGGAATTTGGAGGGGGCTAAAGTCAGCAGGTAGGAGGAGGGAAGGGCTGGAGAGAAGGATATGAGGAGGAGAAGAGGAGAGAGGAGGCTGGATGGAGGAGGAGTTCCACTTTCCCTGCCCACACTCACCTCTTGCTGCCAAACAATTATTCTGCCTTCTCCCCCAGGCTGCAGGAAATGGCGTTCCAGCATCCACTGGAAAAGCCCAAAAGTCACTGTCAGTTTCTGGAGGTGGTGTTGGTTGAAAAAACAAGACAGTGAATGCAGGGAGCTCACTCTGGTTGTGGGTACAAAGGCTTGTTCAGTTCGGCGAGTGGGAACTTTTCAAAAGGACCTCTTATAGGAAACTGCAGGAAAAAACAAACAACCCATGTGCAGGGTTAGTGCAGGGCTAGAGGGGATTCTTCAAACTCCATTAGATTTACACTGACCCTGCTTGAGTAGACCCTGGACTGAAAGGCATCCTTTCTTTTGAGTCTGCACTCAGAGGACCCTCTGGTAAGCAACTTCCAGCGACCCTGATCCCCCACCCACACCCAGGGCCAGGGCCCAAAGTTCTCCCTAGCCGAGAGGGCATCCTTCCTTCATTTGAGCATTCCCTTGGCTCTGAATCGTCAAAGTGCTTCTTCACTTCTGGCCCACTGCCTTCCCTTATGGTCAATTAGCTGGACTGTGGTTAAGATGGGTTCTCCCTCTCTTGAGGGAAGGTGTCTTCCAAAATATCAAAAGAAAAGGGGTTTGAGAGATCATGGCGAATCGACCAACGCCATGAAAAAGCAGCTGAGGCCCTGGGTCACGGGGACGTTGACCCACGGTCACACAAGGGAGTGGCAGGTGTGGGGCAGAATCCAATTACTATCACTATTACTAACGCCCAACATTGGTGCTAAGCTTTTTTCCCTGCTTCCTCCAAGGGCCCCAACCTGTGTGTGGGTCTGGGCAGACTCGATTGTCCCTTCCCCACTGCCCACTTGCCCATGTCGCATAGTCTCAGCAGCAAGGGCAACACAGGTCAGGAGCAGGAGAGTCGGCAAGTTTGAACACCCCGGGGAAACCATTCATCTGCCCCCCCTACCTGTTTCCTGTGAGGCTGTGCTGGTCATTGGCCCAGCAGAAGTGATTGACAGGTCAGTAATGCAATGGATGATGAGTCTGGGAAGGGCGGTGGCAGTTACCTGACAGTTCTCTGATCGCGAGACCCAAGGTAACGGTTGAGACAATATTAGTTCAGCCATTTTTCATGCTTAAAATCCAGTGTCGTTTATAGTAAAGAGTGAAAGGCAATTTTCTCTCTCAAAAGGAGGAACACATTTGGAGGTCTAAAAGTACAAAATGAATCCTCCTAAAGAATATGGTTTTGTCATATTGAATGAGTCACTTTAGTAAAGGGGGGCTTGATTTGTTAAGAAGTTGGTGGGAAAGTGAGTGGGCCGGAGGGAGGAAAGGTGGCGGGGAGTGGGGACTCCCTCAGAAGGCCGGAGTTCAAGGTGTGTTTTGCAGCTTTTGTAGATTGTGTGAAAAGCTGAGGCTGTTCCTGAGGCCTGGATAGGTTCTGGGACCTGGGTGAAATGATGAGGTCACTGCTGGGGACTCTATAAAGGCCCAGGGGTAGGGACCAGACTGGCAGGCCACAAGGCAGTGGTTGTGACATTCTTTTTTTTAATTTATTTTTTATTTTTTTAATAATATTTTTATTAATAATATTTTTATTATGTTAGTCACCATACAGTACATCCCTAGTTTTTGATGTAAAGTTCCATGATTCATTACTTGCGTATAACACCCTGTACACCATGCAATATGTGCCCTCCTTACTACCCATCACCAGTCTATCCCATTCCCCCACCCCCCTCCCCTCTGAAGCCCTCAGTTTGTTTCCCAGAGTCCACAGTCTGTCGTGGTTTATTCCCCCTTCTGTTTAGCCCCCCTTTCTTCTTACACATGGAAATAGTCTCTCTGCAAAGGCCTCTAAGTAAGAGCTGGCTTGGATGGTAAAAGGGAGGCCTGGACNGGCCCCCCTTTCTTCTTACACATGGAAATAGTCTCTCTGCAAAGGCCTCTAAGTAAGAGCTGGCTTGGATGGTAAAAGGGAGGCCTGGACTGCGGAATGATTCTTTTGAGTATGTGGGGATGGTTGGAGCGCAGAGATGGAGGAGTACTTTCAGGGTACAACCACAGAAGATGTGGCTTCTGGAAGAATAGGGGTGGATCACCACACAGCTTTTTAGAAGAGGAAGTCAGAGGTGGAGAGAGAAGAGACAGGGAGTTAAAAGAGATGGGAAGGATGGCAAAGGAAAAAGAGTCTGTTGTAGGAACTCAGAGCTGGTGTCTGGGAAAAGCTGAGCAAATGCATGCTTGCCATATAGTTGTCACTCAGTAAATGCCGGCTATTATCATTTCTCCTCTTGGACGGGTGGGCGAGGGGCTGCTTGAGTCCAGTAGTTCACATGGAATAGGAACTGAGTGGAGAAGAAGGGAGCCAGGAAGACAGGCCATTCCAACTGCTTTCTCTGTCTCCCCTGTACTTTTGAGAATCACAGAAGCTACCCCTCCATCAGGGGGATGAGAAGGGAGGCTTGAACTAAAGAATAAGGGTATTGGTGAGTGCTGGAGCTGGGAGCCCAAAGGATGGGATGTAGGAGTGAGGTGAGGTTGTCCTATCCTTCCCAAATCAATTTTAAATAAGGCCAGATGGACGTGAGGGGTGAGAGAGGAAGGAACAGGTGAGGAGGAGAATGGGAAGTACAGCTGTCCTGGTTGCTGGAGTGGGGCCGGGGTGGGGGGGGCAACCCCTTTAGTCCTCTCTCCTGGGCAAAGGGAACGGTGCTAAGATTCAAGACTCCATTGGAAATTCCCTTCAATCATTGACACAAATGTCAACTCCCTCAGGGACCACTGCTCTTCGAGGGCTGTGAGGGGAAGCCTCCCCCAAGAGGTCCTGAAATAAGAAAGCCATTTTCTGCTTAGACAGGAAGTGGGTAATATCAATCAATGGAGGCTCCTGAAAACTCTGGAGAGTGCACAGTGCAGTTCCTAAAGGTTCTGAGAGAAAAGGAAACTCCACACATCATACTCCATTTCCCGTGGCCTTCCCTATCCTCACTCTTTTCCGTGTTCCCGTCATGAGTCACTGAATCCGAGGCCTTTGCTGGGGGGTGCAGAACGGGCAGCACTGAGATAGCTAAGAGAACGGGATGTTGGAAGAAGAGTGAAGAATGCTTTTGAATCCCCAAATTACCCTTAGTGTGCCAAAGGGGGGGGAGCAGGCCGGCCCACAGCTGAAGCTCAAAGCCAGTTGGACTACTTACCTGAGTGAAGGGGCTCTGGTCCCTAGTGTCTAGGGAGGAAAAAGGGGTAGCAGGGGATAAGGTAGGCCAGAGAGATCTAGGAGCTGATATGAGGAGCTACAGAGAGGAGACAAAGATGAGGATGAGAGCGACTGCGGCAAAATGGAGACCAGCAGCAACAGGCCCTGAGCCCGGACTGAGAGAGCTGAGAGGGGCAGCCCTAAAAAGAGCTGACTTGGCTGCCAGGGCCTCACAGTTTTTCTGTCTCTACTTCCACTGAAAATGGTTCCACTAATTTTCGAAGAAAATTGACAGAGTTCTCAGAGTTCTCCCAGATTCCAGAAAGCATTACATACAAAGTCATACTAACTTATACCCGCTTTATATAAATCCCTCAGAATCTTGCTGGGGCTCACAGGCAACTCCTGACGATCTTATCATGGGGTTGGAATCAGGGCAAATGAGCTAGGCAGTGGGGTGCTTGTAAGAGCCAAATCTCAGAAGTCAGCTTCTGGAAGCTGCTATCATTTTTCACCTCTGCGGATCAAGGGTGGAAACAGGCAGTGGGATAAGGAGCAGAATGAGCTGCTTTGGAGCAGGGATGTTTCTCATGCTGGGATGTGACCAGATAGTGGCATCGCAGTGGGGGCACTAAGGCAGTGGTCTAGCACCCATCATGAGAGGGCTGTTGGCCCAGGCACGGAGCGGTGGCGGTGGCTGTGCCCTAGACTGGCCTTCAGTGAAGGCTAGTTTCTGATGCTCTTTGGGTGGTTTGCTCACCCTCAGTGAGTAGAAATGCTTCTGACGAAGTGAGCTGGGATGCAGGCAGGAGGCTAGGCCAGAAGCAGGGCCTGGGCAAGAAGAACACAGCTACTAAACAGGGCCCGGAAGCCGGCTGGTGATGGCGGAGGAAGGTACTCTCCCCTCCCCTCAGAGGGAAACCAAATAGGCCAGAGAGGGTCACGAATGAGTCAGAGATGGAGAAGAGGACGTAAACAGAGGTGAGAGAGGCAAACGAATGTGCCAGAGAATCCCAGGAGGTCATCTAAGGAGGTCTCTCTTTGCTCCTTTTCCTGCGATGGTTCTAATACTACACCAAAGACGTTTAGAAAGAGCCCAGGGTTTCCTGCGGCGACAGAATGAGACCTTCATCCTCCACTCTCGCTTCAGCTACCGCTCTCAGTGTGTGGGAAGTGCGTCCATAAAGGAAACTGGGCTGTCCGTGCGGGAGGGCGAATGCCTTCCCTGAGCAGTGGCCTTATGCGCTCCCAAGTGTGGGAAACGTCCAGGAGGAAGGGGCTGGTTGGCTGGCCAGGAGCTAATTATCCCCGATCTCACAGTATCTTAACCAAGGTCTTCCCTCCCGCCACAGGCAGTAGTGGTGGGGTCTGATGGTCACGAGGGGGTTGTGAGGAGCTGAGGGGGTGTTGTCAGGTAGGCAGAGAGGACTTATTCTGAAGGGAGAAACAGTTTGTGGGAGGAGGGCAGGCAGACACACAAATCCCCTCCCTACTCTGTCCTTCCCAGGCCGTGTCCTGCCACTGGCCTATCTGCGAGAGTTGACTTCCCATCCTTCTCAGCCTCTTTGCCGGTCATCCATCATGTGTCTTACAGTAAAATGAGGAGTAGGAAGGGAGGGCAGGGAGGAAAGAACAGGGGAGACAGGGCTGGGGAGAGCCCGAGCCATGATGATACCACACACACAGATGGAAAGACAGAGAAACGGTAACATAGCCAATGCCTCTCTCTGGCTGCTTTTCCTCATAGTGATTATGCTCCTTCTCAAGGGATATTTACCCTCTCGATCAAGAATTTAGAGCCCTGTGCTCCGACCATAATAATCACTGAGCGAAATTTGCAGTGGGTGCCTCTCCTTGCTAATATCATGGCTCCTTGGCTTAACGAGGAGTTGAAGTGATCCAGAGACAGTGGCTTGTACTAGTTTCCTGACAAGAGCATTTCTGGGGGATGAATCATGTCAACTGTCGCCTTTCCCCTCCACATGGGCAAACATGGAGAAAGATACGATGGGGGATAAAATGTGGAGTAAGGGGCAGGAAGAAGTTGCAAGTCCTTATCCCTTTAATCAGTTGGAATAATCTGGTTAGGAGAGGAGAGAGGAGTGTTGAGGGGTGGACCGGGACGGATAGCAGAGAGCTATCTTGGTATCACTTTGCTCTTCTGGTGGTCACGCTATGAAGTCAAGTCTGCCTAGAGGCCACAGATACAGAGATGGGTATTGGATGCTTCAGGTATCCAGGAGAATTGTCTTCCTATTTGTGGATGGGAGGAATACCATCTAATGTGTTGTAAGTCTCAAAGGAAATAAAAGCTCCCTGTCCTCGGGAGGCATTTTCTTTATTGTCCTTCTCTGTCCAGTTCTCCTTTCCTCCCCCACAGCCCCTCTTCGGAGAAGTGCAGGACAGGCAGGAGAGAGGGTGCCAGGTTGAGTGTGATGTTATTGTTGCCACGGGAGCGAGTAGAGCTCTTTCAACATGGCAGCCTATGAAAAGACTGGACTTTTTCAAGGGAACTTTTTCAGGGAAATAAAAAGTAAAACAAACAAAAAACCAACCCAAATAAGAAAACGTGAAAGATGGAAGTCAAGAGACTGGTTTGTAACCCGTTGTGATCCTACGCTTTGCTATTAGCTGTTTGGCTCTATTGGATTCCAAACCCGTTCTCAGCTTGGTTTTGTGGGAAATGAATTCTTTCCAGACTCCAGGGCTTGTCTCCTCCACTGTACTGTCTTCTTTGCCCTGCTTGGGTGGGGCCAGCCTCTCCCAGTCTGCCCAGAAAGTTCATCTTTGCAGTTTTGTCTCCCTCATCATCTGGGTGCCCCTCTCCTTTTCGGGGTCTTGTACTGTAGCTGAGACTTCTTTTTGCCAACTAGTTGGGGTGCAAAGCCCTGCTATCCTTCAGTTCTAACCTGTAGAGCGGCTGGTTTAGGGGTGGGAAGGAGAGGTAGGCTGTCAGTGTGATGGGCAGAGAGCAAGATGTCAGGTCACGAGCAAAGGGAAGCAAATGTTGTCCACAGCTCACATTTCCATCTTTGTTTCCTTGTTGAAGACTGCTAAGACCCCTCGCCCCCAACACCCACTGCCAGCTTCCCAGTCTTCCGAGTTTTCCAAAATTAATACTGAAAATACAAGTTCTGTCGAAGGCATTTTTCTCAAAGGAAGAGAAGGATCATCTCTTTCTGAGGAAGATGTGTTCAGAGTCTGCGAATACAAACTCCATCTTAAAGAAAATACGAACATACTGTGTATTTAATCTCAAAGTGTGCAGTACTGATGTTACTAGTACATGCAAATAAAAGCACTGCTAAACTGGTAGGCACGCAGGGGGGAAGAGAAGGGTGTGGACAAGGCAGGGGCTGCCTTCAGCAAGCCCTGGCGTCTGGTGGTCTGTTCAGGAGTCTTCTTGGACATTGCCAGGCTTATGGGCATGTGGCTGGGGCCTCGGCGGGGGGGGGGGTCCTTTCAGGGGGCAGTGGGTGTGGGATATGGGTAGCAGAGCCCAAGTTCTGAGTGACTCCAGGGGAGCTGAGATACTCTGTGACTGAGGGGACCGATGAGGGTCAGTCTGCTCCAGGAGTCTTCAGCAAAAGGCTGAGAACTGGGTCTCAGTTGGTATGAGCAAATGGACCTCAAAGGAAGCTTCCCAGCAGGAAGGGAAGAGGAGGGGAGAGGAGAAAGCTCTCCAGAAAATGGCAAGCTTCTTGAAGTAGCCTGAGTGTGTCCTGGCTGCCGGCAGCAGTGTGGGGCAGAAACTTCTGGGCCAAGGTAGTTTCTTGTCAAGTCTCTGAGCCTTGATAGAATGAGAGTCATAATGACAGTTTGGGATAATTTACTGAAGAAATATATCCCATTCCTAGATACAAGGTACCTTTTTCAGGGAGGATGAGCAAGCAAGAGGTCATCTTTGTTCCATTGGCATGCTTGAGGAAGTGGATACTTTTTGGAGCGCCTGTGGCTCAGTCGTTAAGCGTCTGCCTTCGGCTCAGAGCGTGATCCTGGCGTTCTGAGATTGAGCCCCGCATCAAGCTCCTCCGCTATGATCCTGCTTCTTCCTCTCCCACTCCCCTTGCTTGTGTTCCCTCTCTCACTGGCTGTCTCTATCTCTGTCAAATAAATAAATAAAATCTTAAAAAAAAAAAAAGGAAGCGGATACTTTCTGCTTCTCATCGTCTTAATTTCTCTAGTCTCCAGAGTTTTTTTTTTTTTTTTAAGATTTTATTTATTTATTCGATAGAGAGAGAGACAGCCCAGCGAGAGAGGGAACACAAGCAGGGGGAGTGGGAGAGGAAGAAGCAGGCTCATAGTGGAGGAGCCTGATGTGGAGCTCGATCCCACAACACCGGGATCACGCCCTGAGCCGAAGACAGACACCTAACCACTGTGCCACCCAGGCGCCCCAGTCTCCAGAGTTTCTGACTTTTCCCGTCCATCCCCTGGTTCCTCAGTTATTAGCTGAGGTGAGGTCAAATGGCCAGCAAGGGAGATGGTGAGGAAAGAGACAGCTTCACTGACTGACAATAGAAGAAACCTTCCAGTCTGGAATTGTAAATGGAACCATTGAGAAGGTCAACAGACGAGATGACACTTAGTAAGGCAGCGGGAAGGGCAGGGTCATGGCGGCTGTCAGCAGGCTGGAGTCTCAAGTGCCTATGTTTGGTTGCTGCAATGGGCCTGGCAGGCCTCTAGAGTTTGTTAAGAGAGTGTTGGAAGGGCCCACCAGGGAGGGCCTTCTGGCAGGGGGCTCTGATCTCCCTGTGGAGAGCCGGGAAGCCCCTGGCTGGGTAGAGCGATGCAAAGGTAGGAAGTACTAGGGATCATCTCTTTGCTGCAGCTCCCATGGGGCTGTGCTGTGCGTGGGCATCCAAGGCTAAGGGGATGGTAAAGCTCTTGGAATCCCCACCTCCATGCCATCGCATTTGCTCAGCTTTCCCAGCTCTCCTGGGCAGGGGGGTGGGGGGGGGTAATGCCAGATGGAGAGAGTGAGAGAAGGGTGGACAAAGAAAACAGTGAGGCCAGAGGAGAGAGACAGAAGCATGGAATGAAGTTAATGTAGATAGAGACAGGCCATCTAGGAAAAAGTGACCACCAAGTTTTTGTGTTCCACCAAAGATAATTCGGCTCATAGGCAGCACCCAGGTAGCACATTCCCAGAGCACTGAGTCTCAGGGAGACTGTTTATTTACCCCGTGCAGCTCAGGCAGATCTTTCCAGCACAGAGGCGTTCACTTTCACAGACACAGGCCTGAACCTGGTCAGGATTCATTACTCCTGGTTTCCAGTCCACTGGGGGGGACGCAGAAGGGGCAATGGAGCTAGAAAAGCTGCCTCCTTTGTCTTTCTCCCCGGGGTCTAGCATAACAAAGACAGCGCCTGTCCTTTGGTGGGTAGCCTGGAAAAGAAGGATGTGAAAGGCAGAGGGCTTGAGTGTGGGGAGGGCTGGGTTGAGGATCCAGTGAGGAGAGGAAGAAAGGGAACAGTTGTACCCCTGTGAGTCAGCCCTAGTCAGACGGATCAGTGTGGGGGAGGACGGTGGGGCCAGAGTGGGAGGACAAGGGATGGGAGGTGAGCGGAAGAGGGAGAGTTGGGTTCCACCCATGCCACTTAGAACTCATTCTTGATAGGCGTTTTCTCCACTGTGCCTTGATCCCGATGGCAAGGTCGGGCTGCAGTGTTTGGGGACACCGTAGACACAATCACAAGGGAGTTGCCCACGAACGGTGCTCAGGTATAGTGTGCCTGCTCCCTTTTCTCAGTTCTAAGAGAAACTCACTCCTTTGCTAGCTCCTTCCTGATTTCTTTGCTATCCCAGCTCTGCTTTTCTCTTTTTAGCTCTTTCTTCAGATTAGTGGTGTTAAAAGAATGGCAGCTTAGCAAAACCAATGCCTATGATAGCAAAGGGCCGAGGTGGCTTTTGTGGGGAGAGGAGCGCTTCGGGGTGTGAATCCTCCAATTCAACTTGAGTTTGTATCTAATAACTACATTGGTAGTTAGAAAAAAATGATAAATATGCCAGAGGGGGGCTGGAGGAAGAATGGTAAACGCTCTCCTTTGGCAGTTCAGAATCTAGGGTGAGCGTACTAGGAAATTGTAGGTCCTTGACTTAGTTAAGTGAGGTCATGGGTGAGGACATTATGCAGATTGTGACACATGAGTGGACCTGGGTCACTCCTCCAGACATGCTACGTCGAGAGTTTCTGATGAATGAAGCATCCTATGGTCATGGTGGCTCCTCCTGTTCTCTGAAGCTTGCCCTTATAGCTGGTGGTGGCAGGTGCCCATGCCTTTTGGAGCTTCTCAAGGTTTGTTTCCATCTTGAGGGAGAAAAAATCAGATGAGCTGAAGGAAAAACATGGAAAGAGAGCAAACCAGATAGGGACTGAAAGTCAGAAACCCAGAAAAGACTGTATCTACTGAGCGGTCCAGTCCCCCAAGCTACCCGTCCTATACCATCTGCCCTTTGAAAGGATTCTGCTGATCCAACATTATATTTACCGTGTCTTCAGAGCTTTTAAAAGGTGGAAAGGGGGGAAAAACAACTAGAACCATATAAAGCCACTTTTGCTAAACTTTCTAAGCTTGCAAGAGGCACCATCTTGTTGAAAATCTATTATTCATCTCCATTAATTACCCATGGGACTCAGGTTAGTGTGCAGGGAGAGGGGTGGAGAATGGAGAGACTTTGAGTCAGAGCCAGGCAGAAGACTGCTTCTTCCCTTGTTTCCCTGACTCCCCGAGGGCAGAGAGCAGGCTCTTTTTATCTCTGTATCTTGAATGCCTAGCGTATTGCCAGAGCTCAATAAATAGGCATTTATTGAATGGAAGTAAATCATTTGTTGAATTTCCATGTGGGTAAATACACAAAATTAGCTCCTGCTGTGGACAAGAGACCATAGAGGTAGAAGGTGGAGCATGAGAGGGTCTGAATTTGGAAATCCAAAGGAGAGAAGCAGAATATATCCCAAATAACCACTATTCAGAATGGGGATAGAATAAGTATTGAAAAGGGATAGAGGGAAAGGCGGCAGAAGAGTGAAGAAAAGTGAAGGGCATAGCTGAGGTAGCCTAGTATCGCTTTGGAACGTGTGCATAGTTCTTCCTTGGAAAGTCCTAAAGTCTTGAGTCTTAAAGTTGTGTGGTTCTAGCAAGTAGGATCCCTGACCCCTCACTAGGGAGCACAGCATAGTCAGAGACTACCATTTTATAGCACTTGGGAGGGAGAGGGAGAGGATGACTCTGCAGGGTGGGGGGAGTGTTGAGGTGGGGATGTAATGGTGGACACAGGAAGAGTTAAAGTTAGGGGTGCAACAGAGGAGAGTAACTACCTAAATGAAAGATAATTGGCACTCCTGGCAACAGATGAGATTCGCCATCTATAAAAGCTCTTCAGATTGACCTCTTTGCTCAGAGCTGATCTGGGACATGTTGTAAGTTCATGAAGAGGCCTCTCGAGTTCATCAGGGACCCAATAGCCTCAGTGTTACCCCACATCAATCTATCATCTGGGATGGGCCGTGGGTTGCTGGGAGGAAGTGTTGTCATGACTGCAGAAGAAAGGGAGTTGGCCAGGAAACCCCGCATCTGACCTACGGAGAGAAAGGGGTCTGGGAGTCTGGAACAAAGGTCCTGGTCCTTAGAAACATATGTTTTGGAAAGTACCTCAAAGGCCTTCGCTTGTGGTGCCTCCCAGGCTTGGATTCACAAATAGCAAAATTTCCCCTCCAAAATTGGTGGGACTAAGAGTTTCTTAGGTCAGAATGTTAAAAATCCAAACACGATCTACAAGTCCTTGATTTTACAAAAGAATTTGCTCTTTTAACTCCATGAAAACAGGAAGGATATAATCTCAGAACAAACACTTCCTCAGATGCCCTTCTGGGAGCAGACTGGCCACCACTGGTGCTGAGGAATCTTGAGCCAATCGACTTCTCCACTGTGCTGCCCTTCGCTCTGACAACGGGGTGGACCCACTTGAATGGCTTGTACCTGGGACAAAACGGAATTTCGGAGGCTGGGCGGCTGCTAGAGACACCAGCCACACCCGCTGTTGCTCTAGTCATTCTGGACTAGTGAGTCCTGACTTCCTGAGTATGCCGGGGAGTTTCATGCCTCTGGCTGTGTTTTAAACTCTGTTGTCAGCGGGGAATGCAATACCTTCCTCTCCTTCACATTTTCCAAGTGACAAAATCCAACTCCTCCTTCAAAACCAGCTCAAGTGCCATATCCTCTGGAGTCTGTCCTGGGAGCCTTCACTGCCACATCAGGAAGGAATTTTTGATGACTTGACTTCTCTGTATTTCAGTAGTACTGCGTCTTCTAATTTTTCATTCATATGTTCTATTCATGGCGTGACCAGTGTGCTAAGATGATGATTTCCCTGCTAGACTGGGGGATCGTTGGGGGCCGGAACTGTTTATTTTCTGTATCTTCAGTGCCCGATATATAGCAGGTGACTTAAAGTCCAACTCATCAGGGGCTAGTGGTAGGGAGTTTGATTAGTCGCTCTAAAATTGATGGCCAGGCCTGGTATCAGGTCTCTTGGCAGTGGGTAACAGGCATGCATCCAGGTTGGCAGCTGTTTGATTTGATACCTTGGGGGTTTGGACAGCCTCACCCTTGAGAGTGGTCTTGGAGACCTACCTATAGACACTGGGGTTTGCAGAGAAGATTCCAGCTTAAGAAATAGTGGGCAGAATGGAAGGCAAGATTCCAGCTTGCTCTTGAGGACCAAGAGGAAAAAGTGTGGCTTCAGCTATTGACATCAGTGTTTGGGGAAATGACCTGTTCATCAGGGAGAGAGTCAAAGGCCCAGATGCGAGAACCCAGGTTCCTGGGTCAGAGCCGGACCACCAGCAGTTTGACTTGGTTCAATGCCACTGGGATGGCTCTTAATAGTTTTGTTACAAAGCTGGTCCCTTGGTCTCTGAGTTGGAGATGGAGGACTGGCGTGCTTCTTGGCAGGTGGTGACAGTCATTCAACCTGCATTTCAAAGTCTTGTGATGGAGAACTCTCAGCTTCACAGGGGAGTTTATTTTGCCGCATGATAATTGCAATTATTTTAAAAAATTATTTGTATTGAACTGAAACCTGCCTTGCTTAGAACAAGGACCCACTGGCTCAGCCTTCAGTACCCTGTGAAAATCCAAAATCTCGTGTCCACATAAACATATAAAGAAAGCAAACAAATGTCCCTACTGTTTATTATCAACCTGATTGGCAACTTCAATCTTTCTCTCCCCTCCCCACTGCCTCCCTACAGTTCTTCATAAAATATATATATATATACATATTTTTAAGGTACTTCTTTTTTTTAAAGATTTTATTTATTTATTCGACAGAGATAGAGACAGCCAGTGAGAGAGGGAACACAAGCAGGGGGAGTGGGAGAGGAAGAAGCAGGCTTCCAGCGGAGGAGCCTGACGTGGGGCTCGATCCCATAAGGCCGGGATCACGCCCTGAGCCGAAGGCAGACGCTTAACGACTGAGCCACCCAGGCGCCCCCCATAAAATATATTTTTCAGTCCTGCTCACCATTCCCTGGACTTGCTCTGAGTCATTAATGTCCCTCCTAAGTGTGGTACTGCAGCGGGGACACAGCTGGGCACAGAGTGTGTAGTTAAATCATCACCTGGATATTATAGTTCAATTAATGCAGCCAGAGGAGGTTGCAAACAATAAAAGCCAGGATCTCTGTTCTCTCCCCCCATTTTCCTTGAAATTTGAATTGCTGTTAAGCCAATTTCCTTGGAATTTGAATTGCTGGAATTTGAATCTCCCTTTTACACTTAGTGCAACTGATTTAAGTGCAGGATTTACCACCTATCTTTGGTAAATTTCTTCTTTTCTTGATTAGTGTCCTATCTGTTGAGATAGTTCTGAGTCTGAATTCCATCAGGCAATATTAGCTATACCCGTCTCACCTAGAGAACTCGGGCTGGCAAATTGATTATTGTGAAAGAATTAGGTAGTCATTAAAATCTGTTTCTTGGGAACTTGGTGAGTGAGGAAATGATAAAATCAAGTTTGTAATACATATTCTGCAAAACCTGGGAAGCAGTGGCTCCACCAAAGGGTGGCTGTCCAGGAAAGTTCAGCCTAAAGAAGCCAACCAGAATTTAGATGAAAGAGATCACCTGTAGGTTATGTGGTAGGGATTAGGGAGAGCTTCCTAGAAGGGTGAGAAAAGGAAAGTCTGCTGTCCATTGGTGTTCTTTACTATTTATTTCTTAACCTTCCTAGATTCTAGGAAGGGTTAAAAGTGAAGTTCCCTCTTACTCCACCCCCCCACCCCAATCCTGCCATTGTCAATTTGTTAGCTTGCTCAACCATAGGCAGCTATGAGCCTTTTAGTGTGGGGTTCTGTAGGTTTATAAAGTCCAGTAAAAATGTTTTCTATTCATGATCGCTCTAACTAGTTGCTTAGGTCAGGTGGTAATAGCTTACATTTGTGACTTGACTTCTGAACTTCACCCTCAGTCATTCTTGTAGCTCCCTACTGTCGTGTGGTTCCAAGGTCTTTGCAGGCTAAGACATTGTGACTCATCAGGGATGAGTCCAGGTTAGGACCACTGGCCTTTCTTCTATCTCATTTCTGGGAAGGAAAGGGAATAATACATCTTGTTCTTTTCTTGGCTTTTCCCCTTTCCTAGTGCCTTGCTGGGGAGCTGATCCCTATTTG
Organism: Ailuropoda melanoleuca; assembly: GCF_002007445.2. NCBI lineage: Eukaryota > Metazoa > Chordata > Mammalia > Carnivora > Ursidae > Ailuropoda > Ailuropoda melanoleuca. Next base: position 74,078,105 of record NC_048233.1, on the reverse strand, counting down.
CTTGAGGCAACATTAGACCTTGCCCCTTTCCAGACTTGGAAAATGTCCTTTGTCACTTTCTTGCTTCTCTCAGGCATCCCTTCCTCTACCTCCAGCATGACCAGCTCAGTGGATGTGGGCTTTCCCCAAAACCAAAGAGTTCATTTTAGGTTTCTTCAGCTTTCTGCCATGACCATGTCCTTGCAGCAAAGATTTAAAAGCCTAAGGTTAAATTGGAGGGAAAGGAAGAAATACAAAAAGCCACGACCCAAAATTAATAATACCTAAAGGAAGCCCTGGTCCAAGTATGTTCCTAATGCCACAGTTGGTCCTCACGCCCTCACACTTTTCTTCCTGCTCTCCTTTTCTTTGTACAGAGCTCCTCAGCCCTTCTACTTTCCCCAGCTCTTGATTTAGGACAGCCTTGTGTATCTGCTAAATCCAACAGGGCTACAATAGGGGCAGAGCTACCTATCAGGTTCCATCTCATGTTCTTGTTGGTCAAACAATTACCTCACCAGGGTGAGGTGATACTTTTAGATAGAGAACCTCAGAAAGCTTTAGTTGTGTAAGGAGCTTTGCCAGAGGCAGTGTTAAGTGTGCAAATGTGGGTCCTTTCTTTATACCTTTAGTGTTCCTTGTATTATAATGATGGGTGTGGCTCCTGCAGGAGCCTGGGGCAGAGGATCAGGAGAGGCAGGGTAAAGGGGATGGATGGCGGAAGGGGGATGCTCTCTAAACTATATTAGAAATATATCCACAACATACTGTGCAAATGCCACCCCACCCCATTAATATTATGAAGAAAGTTCAGTAGCGACCGCCTGAATCCAATCCCAGTGAGCCCAAGGCTTGTTCCTTTGAGACTACGATTTGTCTTCAGAGTTGTTCATGTCATTATTCTGATAGGATTTACCCTGCACACTTGTGTTGAGGGATAACAGGGAAATATCAGGTGTGATCCCCTTCTTTCTCTACTGTCAACATTCAGAGTGTTTTGTTGGGGACACTAAATGCCAGGGGGCAGCTGACAGTTGGTTTCTTGTCTTATTTGCAAGACATGAAGCCTCTTCGAAGTTGAATAGAACGCAAGTTCAATAACCCTTAGGTTGTATCGCAGCCTATGTTTAAAGATCTGTTGATCTGCACAGAAAACAGAAGGATTCCAACTATTGTCTTGTAGCTTTAACTTTCTTTTTCAGTTGGTTTGTGTTCTGCTTTTTTTTTTTTTTCCCTTCGGTACTGCTGTAGTTGAATCAGAAGCTGTACTGCCAGGAAATGAAATTAAAATTTCCCATTCGCTGGGCGTCATCCCTGAATCCACTCAAGTTCCTTGCCATGCCTTGTTCATCACGGTGGTCCCAGTGCCTGGCCCAGGACCTTCAGCACTGATGGTGTGGAGGGCTGGATGAGCCCTAAACATGACTTGGCGCCTCTTCCTCCATGCTTTGGTTGACACTACCCTCTTCTGGTTTTTTTTCTGCTCCATGAGCCACTTCTCAGTGGCTGCTGTGGTGGCTGCTACAGGGTGAGGCTAGGTCCTGGATTTTTTGTTCTTTTTTTTCATTTCTTCTTCTTCTTCTTTTTTTTAAAGATTTTATTTATTTATTTGACAGACAGACAGTCAGTGAGAAAGAGGACACAAGCAGGGGGAGTGGGAGAGGAAGAAGCAGGCTCCCAGCAGAGGAGCCTGATGTGGGGCTCGATCCCAGAACGCCGGGATCTCGCCCTGAGCCAAAGGCAGACGCTTAACAACTGAGCCACCCAGGCGCCCCTGTTTTTTCTTTATTTCTATACTCTTCTAACCTCAGCCGGACTCATGGTTTTAGATTAAATGCCAATCACTTCCCAAGTTTTTATCTCATAAGGTCCAGATTGGACTTGAAACTGCTTGAGTGTCTAGCAGGAGTTTTATACACATCATGGCTAAACCAAAACCCTTGATTTCCTTTCCCAGTTTCACCCTCAGAATGTTCCTACTGCATTTCCTCCATAGTAATAATGAGACTTATGTCTGTTCAGAGCCCTAACACTGGGTTTATGCTTCATTTGTCTACTTTCTTTACACTTCCACACCCAAGTCATTCTCAAGGATGCTAACGCTTCCCCTCCCCCTCGGGTACATTCCCAGCTTGCCTGCTTCTTCATTGGCTCCACTGTTACCCCCTCAGGCGAGGCCGCCATCACTGCTAGCCTAGACGGTTGATCAGGGTAGCCTCCTCACTGCTTTTGCTCTTCCTTCTAGGTCTACTCGGTACACAACAGCTGAGGGGTCACTTACAAATGTAAATCCAATTCTGCCTTGCTTAAAACCCTTCTCTGGTTGTCCTTCGAGCCTGGTCTAAAATCCAACCGCCTTGCCGTTGCCTACAAGACGCAGCGTTCACCTGTTCCAGCCTACCTCTTTGGCTTCACCATCTGCCTGCACTCTCTGCTCCATGCCTTCTAGCCTCTAAATACTCCAAATATATTGTTCTCCCAGAATCTTTGCCTCTCTGTTGCTTCTGTCTGGAACATTCTTTCCTCTGATCTTTGGCCTGGGTCTTTCTCAACACTAAGGTCTTTAGTTCAAATGTTTGCCTCTTCAGAGAAACTTTCCCTGTGTCCTCTACTTAATATAGCCTCTCCTGGGGGCGCCTGGGTGGCACAGTGATTGGGCGTCTGCCTTCAGCTCAGGGCGTGATCCCGGCGTTACGGGATCGAGCCCCACATCAGGCTCTTCCACTATGGGCCTGCTTCTTCCTCTCCCACTCCCCCTGCTTGTGTTCCCTCTCTCCCTGGCTGCCTCTATCTCTGTTGAATAAAAAAAATTTAAAAAAATATATATAGCCTCTCCTGCAAGACTCCCTGTCATGCCTTCCACCTTGTTTTCATAGCACACATCACTATCTAAAATTATCTTATTTATTTCCTTGATTACTGTCCACCTTCCCCACTGACAAACTCCCTGAAAGCAGGAACATGGTCCTTCAAATATTCCATTGTATCCCCAGCAATCGGCACCTGGTGAGTGTTCAGTCAATAGCTGGATGAATTCTTTGAATGGTGGAGTGTTGGATGAGTGAATGCTGAGTGCCTTGGCAATGCCTATGCAAACAATACCTTTGTAGAGGTCCCCTTGTCTTCTTTCACAACTCAAGGTCTGCAACATCTACATTTTCTCAGTAACAAAGTTTCTGTCAAGGTGACCACCATCTCAACTTTTCGGGTGGAATTAACTCACACTTGTTAAATGAAAAGGCTAGCTAGCTATGAATTGACCCACACTCGTGAGCTGAACGTGCTATGTTGTTAATAACCTCCCAGGAGTTTTACTTCTTGCTCTGATGCCTTTAATGATTTTTACATGTTAACCATATCATAACAATCTAAGGATGCAGGAAAGCTAAAAATTAAGCATCTTTAATTTTGTTTTGTTTTTGGGTCTGGTTTGATAGGGAGTGAAAAATGTGTGGAAAGGTACTCAAATCAATGTCATCAGTGTTGCTGTAAGGGTCAGAGGGCTTAAAATGTGCTCATAGCATAATAAATGATACTGACCGGGACTGCACATTTACTAGACAATTTATGCCACTCATGGCTCTTTGGGGTGGTTCCTGACTTCATTCAAATTGTCTCCCTTCAGATCAAACTTCTCTAAGAACGAATCTAAAATTTTCCCATCGGCTGTGGAGTCTTCCTCACTTATGCATGTCGCTTTATCCACGTGTGTCCTTATCTGTATCCTTACCTTTCCAGGCGGGTCTCTGCACCCAGACATGCCTGTATTTGCACAGATGGGAAAGAACTTAAATCTCCACAGAGAACTTTGTTTAACCTGTGTTTTGCATGTTCTGTAAGAAGAAAAAGAGGGAGGATTTATTAAGTACCCCTTATATCTTAAGCAATGTTTTCACATGATGTTCTCTCACATAAGGGATCTAGAAGCGTTAATACAATAATTCTAAAAAAAATCTTGCTGTCCCCTTATGTCTGATGGCATTGCTGGGAGTAACAGGCTATTAGACAGAGAAGTAGACTGGCATTGCTCACAGACAGCGTTGCCTCTAGTTCTAACTAAACAAGTTGCAGAGCAGCTAAGAGGGCTGGCTATTCTAATCGGTGAAAAAAGTCTTTTTAAAAAAAAGGTTTTATTTATTTGAGAGAGAGAGCCAGCGAGAGAGCAAGCAAGAGAACACACGCAGGGAGAGGGGCAGAGGGAGTGGGAGAAGCAGGCTCACCGCTGAGCAGGGAGCCTGACGTGTGAGGCTCGATTCCAAGACCCCAAGATCAGGACCCTGAGATCATGACCCAAGCCGAAGGCAGACGTTTAACCTACTGAGTCACCCAAGTGCCCCGAAAAAAGCCTTATCAGAAATCTGATCCTAGTCACAGGGGGTATGAGATCCTAGAGGATAAGCACTGACACGGAAGTTGAGGATGATGAATGTTTTAGGAAATCCCAATCTGGAGACCTCATCTGTGAAACACACAGTTACTGAGAACCTCTCAGAAGGAGGCACTCAGCCAGTGGCTGGAGATATCTGTCAATAAGACATAATGGTCCTTGTCCTCATGAGGGTCACTCCCAGATAAGATCCTTCTTAGGGGGAAATCTGAAAAAGATACAGGGCTGGCCCTGTCAAGACTGAGCCTGGAGGGGCACCTGGGTGGCTCAGTCGGTTAAGCATCTGCCTTTGTCTCAGGTCATGATCCCGGGGTCCTGGGATTGAGCCTCACGTCAGGCTCTCTGCTCAGTGGAAGCCTGCCTTTCCCTCTCCCTCTGCTGCTCCCCCTGCTTGTGCTCTCTCTTTCTCTCTGTCAAATAAATAAATAAATAAATAAATAAAATCTTAAAAAAAAAAAAAAAGACTGAGCCTGGAGAGTACATCTGAAGTTTTTTCCAGGGTAGACTTAGGTCTTGCCCTTAGGAGCTTGGAGTCTGGGAGAAAGGACAGACAACGCCCATACCGCAAGGCTAACGTGCTGAGAGGCTCTGCTAATGCCACAGCAATTCAGGGAAGAGAGGTTCATCAGACTTGGGATGGAGGCGGGCGGGGGCGGGGGAGATCCAGGAAGACATTTTGGACAAGGTGGCATTTAGTTAAGCTCAATCTGGCCTGAGAGGTAACATTTGGGAGTGTGGAAATTTGTGGAGTGGGGACGCCCTGCCTGGTGTAGGCAAAGACTGAGTCAGGAGAGGGTTTGTCTCCAAACAGCTAAACAGAAACAGCGAGATAGATGAACCGTCATGGTGGGAGGGCCATGTAAGGACTGCTCCCCACTCTTGTTGCTGTCTCCTTCTCTTCAAGGGGAAAGAATTCAGGAGTTCTGAAAACCTGAAAGTTGAAGGGCACATTCAACCTTCCCCTCTGGGTGACTTGAACGGCCTCAGCAGGGGGGACTAAATGGTTGATAGCAGAGAGGGGCTGGGGGAAGAGCAGCCACTGAGAAGGAGCCTGGAGGAGGAGGGGGCAGTGGGTGGCTTTATGAAGGTCAAACAAGGTCAAGACAATGGCACCAACTTCTGTCTCCACAAACAAAAATTCCGGGCGGAGCTGATGAAAAGTTTAGGATTCTTGAGAAAGGTACTGAATTTTGCAACCTAGGCATTTAAATACCTAAAACATGTGTTTATATAGTTATAAAAATAAGAGTTATGTGATTTTTACTCTTGCATTTAAGTATTTTGATAAGAACATGATTTTTTTTTTAACAAGAAGTGGGAAACCCACAGATAAGAGAGAAGGGCTAAAGAAGAGAGAGAGAACCAGTATCTGAAACAGAAGGGGAAAAGCCTCCACACGCTGGGTCACATAGCTATGCAATTTTTCTTTACCAGGTGTCGGAGTATCAGAATATCAAAATGGGTGTTGTTGCCTTGTTTAAGAGTTAATGGAGGGAAAAAAGGTTAATGGAGCAAGTTATGCCATGGCTCGGGTATCCTGATCCTCACCTGTGAATGATGAGACGGTGACAAAAGTTATGGCGCCGACACAGGCAGCGTGAAGATTAGATGGGAAAATATCTGTAAAGCACCTAACGCAGCGCCCAGACTAAAGCAAATGCTTGAGAAATGGTGCTGCCCTTCTTTTCTGGTCTGCCTTGACGCATGCGAACAGGGACACGGCTATCTTTGAGTTCTGACTCCCACTGGGTGTTTTTCCTTTCATTGTCCCTCTTTCCTTCCGGCTTTCCCATCTGCTAAAACTGCTGTCAATCTATTCCAGCCCTTCCCACCTTCCCTTCCTTCCTCCTTTCCTCTCCTTGTCCAGTTCCACCTTGAGACCCCTGAGTTTCTTACAGCTGCTCCCTCCCTTGCTCTCCCACTGAGGTGAACGTCCCAGATCATGGTGACCATCTTTTAGCATTACTGGAGTCAACCATTCTCATTCTTTGAAACCTGGAAATCCCGGATTGTGACTCTTCTGGTTTTGGAAACGGCCAACCCTGAGTTTCTTGAGCATTTCGTCCTGGGCTGGAAAGGAGTGTTCGGAGGGCTTATAGAACTTGCGTGCAGGGACACGGCCAGGCAGAGGCTGTTGGCTTTTGGGGCCTGAGCATTATCTTTCCTGCTGTCCTTCCTCTCTCCACCTGCTTTTCTGACCTGCCGTCCCCACCATCAACAGGGGAGCCCCACAGATATCCTTTCTTTCCTGGTTAGAGCCTCATTAGCATTCAAGCAGACACATCAATATTCTTGCTTAATTTCATGCTTAGTGAGCTTGCTGAGGGCCCACTGGCTGCCTATTGTAAGGTGCATTGTGGATTTCTCATTAATAGCCATTCAGTGCTGCCCCCTCACCTTTGGGGATGAAGCCGCAGCAAAGGGGGAATTATTATTAACTACCGTTTCTGCCAAGTACTTTATGAAGGTTATCGAACATAATCCTTACAAATTTGCCATAACCCTATAAATTAGGTATCTTGTCCCCAGTTTACATACAAGGAAATAGAAGCTCAGAGAAGTAAAAAAGCTAAGGAGGTGGCATGGCTGAGACATTAAGTCTTTGTGTTCAGAGCTCATGCTTTTTCAAGTCCTACTACTTATTCCTCTGGTAGTATTGAGGGGCGGGCTGGCCCTGTTTGCATTTAACCCCACCGATGTCGAAGCATGCAGTTGGGAACACCACTTCTCCCTACACTGGCGTGTCTGGCCCTAGGCACAGCCAGTACCCTAGACAGTTTCAGAACCAATACTACCTGGCGAGATTGGACGGGCACCCCATGGTCTTGCCTGAGGTCAAATATAACTTCTATTGATTTATATATTCTATTGCTTTCCTCCTCCCCATTTTCCTCTCCCAACATGCAAAACATTTTTGTATCTAAGATCTCACTGGATCCTCAAAATAACCCTGTAAGGTAGGCCGGACTGAGATTATTATTTTGAGTGTATGGATGAGGAATTTAAGGCTCAGTCGACCTAAATGAGCTGCCCCATTTTTCACAGCAGCCTTTTGGGGATAGTGCCTCTTTCTGGTTGCCAAGCCAAGTCATTCATTCTCCAAGGGGCTGACTTGCTTGGGGCTTTCAGGTGGGGGCCAGCTTTCTTCTATAGGAAAGAGTCTTTTGTAATTAACTGGCACAGCAAGTCTTGGGGCGGGGGCTCCTGAGGATTTGGGGGGACTTCTAGACCAGTGAACCCTTTGGCCTTCCCTCTCTTGGTCACTCCCTCTATAGATTTCTTTCTGTGTGTGTGTGTGTGGGAGTTTGTGCACATGTGGTTTCATTCTGTCTTGTGCCTCTGAGTGATGGTCTTCTCCATTGCCAGGGTAATGAATAGAGTTAATTCGTAAGAGGAAACTGTAGACAGGAGAACAGACCAGGATCTCTTGTAGGAATACCAGTGTAAGAGAAGATCAGTGTTCTGCTGGGGTTCATTGTGTAGCTCAGCTTGGGCCTGGAACAGAGGCTGCTGTGGGAGCAGATGGAGTCATTGTTTTCTTTGTAGTTGGAGGTACAGCCGGGAGTGGCAGGTGGGGAGGTGGTTCTCAAGGGACAGCTCCAGATTGGTCTGGTTGGAGGAACAGAGTGGATCTGGGAAAACAGACTTTCAGGAGTCTGCAGGGGAAGATGGGGGGAGGACGGACTTGGGTCCAAAATGGGCTGGACAGAGGCATTCAGAATGCAGAGATCTAACACAAAACAAAGCATAGGGAAAGGCTAGGACGATGTTTTGGCATGTGGGAGTAACTCAAGAAAAACTAATTTCCATTTTCCTTTTTGGTGCAGCAATATCATATAGCTAATTCAAAATCGACTGTGTACTTCTCATCCAGAATAAAGTTTGTGCCATCATTGCACCTTACATCCCAGCTAAGGTAGACAGGACCAGACAAAGGCATCCGGGGTCTGAACTTGGAGTCAGACAGATTGGGGTTGGAGCCCTTTGCGAGGCTATGTGACACTGGCTAAAGTCATTTCACTTCTCTGAGCCTGCCTCTTCATTTGAAACATGGGGGTCATACTTTGCTTGCTGGGCTACATTAGCTGTGAAGAAGGTCCTAGATGCTCAGTAACGGAGTGATAAAGTAGTCAAGCTGCACTCAAATGAACTGGCCTAAGTTGCTGTTGAGACGGGAGGAAGACTGGTTTATGAGCGGCCACAACTCTGACCCCAGGGCCCGTGCTGAAGACTGCATCTCGGGCTGGATAGCTTGGGGTAGGACTCCCATGGGGTCCTCGTGTCAGGAATCCTTAGAATCAAGTCTAGCCTCTCATCGTAAGGGGATGACATCCGCCACGAGGAAGATTTCCGAATCTGTAGTCCTGAATCCCTGGGGATACGATGACTCTCTAAGCTGGGAGGAGGCTGTTTGGACCCGGAGAGTTTTGGCTGCCAAGACATCAGCATCTCCCGCAGCAGCTACATTGAGGACGCCTCCTCGACGTTACGTGTGCGGGCTTCCAGGGCACCTGCCCGGTCAACCCGTAGTCCTTAGGCCCTGTCGCTATGCTCCCGGCTTCTCACACCCTTCCTCCTCTTCAGGACACACCTTCACCCCAGTCCAGGTGCCTGAGGCCAGCCTGCTGGATTATGCTTCTTTAATCCCCTGTAATTGCAATTAGGGGATTCGAGAAACCGCGTTCTCCCGAGCAAGGCGATTGTGGTGGCCCTTGGGAAAACAGCTCTCCAGTTTGTACTTTTCTGAGACAAAGCATCGAGGGGATGAGGACTCTGGACATTTGGGGGCTTTTTGATTTGTTTGGTGGGGGCTCTTCTGCTGGTCCTTTTTTCAGATTCTTTCCCAAATCTCTTCCTCCCCAGGAATGATGCAGGCATCCTCCCTGTAACGAGGCTCAGGGATCTCTGCTTGGGTCTTCCCACTGCTGTCTCGTCTGCAGGCAGAAGTACCGCGATAACTTCCTCAGTGGCCCTCCTTTAGTCCATCGGCAGCAATCCTTGCTCCATATGGCTGCTGGAATTTATTCCTGTCATCCTGTTATATCTGTCCTCAAATTACCATGGAATGCACACCGAGTCTTCCAGCTCCGGTCTCCTGGAGCTTCCAGCCTAATTAACGACCCTCCCTCATTTCTGACTCTGCTTTTCTTCTTGCCCTCAAGCTAAATCCCCCCAACCTTTGCTCCTGTGGTCAGAAGCCTAGCGGGGTCCCTCAAGCCTCCCCGAGCAGGGCTATAGCAGGAGAAACCACTGCTCCTCCCGCTGCCACTTCAGACCTGAGCCTCTCAGCACTTTCGGCCCCTTCGCCCCCCACATCTCATGCTCTTGGACTTGTCTTCATCTTTCCTGATCCCCCAGAACTTTGCCCCTGGGGCTCACTTCCTGGGACTGCGTGGGAATATATGATCCTCTCACCACCTGTTCCCCCTTTTCCACTATTTGCTCTTTGGCCATTTTCTCTTGCATTTTAGAGCTGCTTCTCGAATGCCTTTCCCCTGCTACTTGCTCACCTTGAAAATGGCTGCCCCTCCTTCCAGGTCCAGCTCAAATGCTACGTCCTCTGGAAGCCTTCCTTGGCTGTCTCAGGCAGAGCTCCGAACTCCTGCTCCCGGGCTGCCTGTGTGGTAGCTTCTGTTTACTCCCAACGCGGCCTATTGCCTGAGCTTTGGGCTTTCTGCGAGATTCTAAGCTCCCTGAGCACAGGAGCTGGGGCGATCCTCGTCTTCCTACGACTGAACTCCGGGCCTGGAAGCTCGGTATTACTACACCCTCAGAGACGGAGTTCTTCCTCTCCTCCACCTGGGTCTGGGAAACCAGAGGGAGGGAGCAGGAGATGTGGGAGGTGGGGTGGGGGAGCAGAGCGTAAAATGAAAATAAATAGCTAATTCCTCCTAATAATGCCTGATTTCCTGATCTGATATTCTGCATTAATTATAATTACTTGCTAGGAGATAGGGTATTAATCACGGCGTGTGGTACTTCCCCAGAGTTGCGACACAGCGCCGGGCTGCCTGGCAGCTGGTGGACTCAGGAAACCCCAATGAAGGGGGAGCAAGGGTAGGTCAGAAGTCCTAGGCAGTGCCCTTATGCCTGTGCGAGGCTCCACGACAGGACCCGGACTGGGGAGCAACGAGAGCCTCCCTGGGGAGCTGACTTGCACGGATTCTGAATGAGGGCAAGCCCTGTTATAAAGCCTCTGACTGGGAATCCGGGGGACAAGGTTTTGCTCTGACTTCACTGCTAACTGGTGGTATGGCTTTAGCAAGCCTTTCTTTGGGCTTCGGGTTTCCTTTCTTATTAACTCAAGGACAGGGGGATTGAGCTAGACTCCAGAAACATGAAGGGGCAAGCCCTCTGACTGAAAACTTTTCCTCCTCCCCCATCTGTGCCTGTCAAAATATGACCTATTCTTGAAGGTCAACCTGTGCCTGTCAAAATATTCCCTATTCTTGAAAGTCAATCTCAATGCCTTGGTCTCTGTGAACATTTCGTTGTTCTCTCCGATGGAGAGCAGTGCTCTTACTTCTGAACTCTTTCCTTTGGTAGTTGGTGTCTGCTTCCCTTACTTGGACCTGGGACTGCCCCAGTGCCTTTGTACTCACTGTTGCCCCGATGGAATCCTTTTCTTCCAGATGATCACACAACTGGTGGCTTCACTTCTTCAGATAGATGCCTGTAAATGTCTCTGTGGAATGTGCCAGAGATACTGAGATGCCTTCCTTGACCATTCTACGTAAAACCACTGTTCTCTCTCTCCATGCTGTGCTTTATTATTATTTTGTTAATAGCACTTATCCTTGCTTGGGGTTTTGTATATTCACCGGTTCGTTGTCTCTCCTCTGCGGTTAGAAGGAGAGCAGCTACCTCTGTCATCCTTGCACGGCATGCTCCCTAGGGGGCGCTCAGGGAAGAGCATTTGCATAAAGGACTGAGTGAATGAACTGTCCTCATAACCCCTCTGTCAGGAGAATTTTGTTTGCATTCAAGGGAAACCAGACCCACCGCCAGAGAAGATCCAGTTTTTTATGCAATTTAAGGAGAACTAACTACTTCGTATTGGACACTTCACTTTCAGGCCAGAAAGTGTTTCAGGGGTTGACTTACATTTTCTCTCTTTTAGCTTTCACAAAACACTTGGAGGTGTCAGTCCCTCCCCTTTAGAGATGGCAAAACTGAGGAGGCTCAGAAAACTGAGGTCCTTTGCCCAAGATCACACAGCTAGGAACCAATGGAATGGGGACGGGAGCCCGGGTCTGTCTGGATCTAAAGCTCTTTCTGTTTTCTGCGCTGCTGCCTCCCTGAGGGTCGGGGCGGGGGGAGCCACCCTCGGGAGCCCCGGAGTGGACATGGACATCGGATGTGACATTACCGATGGCAACCTTGCTCTGGGAACCACCCAGCCCTCTTTTCCATCCTGCTCATCTTCCTTCTCTTTATCCTCCTCCTCCTAATTTTTACCTTGTCTCCAAGCCTGGAGGGACTTCAAACTTCCTCCTGTTTTTCTAGGATAGGCATTTCAAATTCCGGGCGATCCCCTGGAGTTCTGTAGGCCTGTTCTTCTCAGTCATTAATCTTGAACTGCTGGGTTGCCAGTGAGGGATGGCAGGGCCTGGGTTTAACTCTAGTGACAGCCTGTCTCAGCAATGCCTGTAATGCCCCCCGCCCCGCCGCAGCCACACACGGGCTGGAGAACCCAGAGAACATGATCGTGTCTTCTCGTCAGGTTCACTGTGCCACTCGAACTAAGGTCCCTTCAGTGGCATTGCTCCTCTAGGGCTGACTGAGGATGAAGCAGGGGAAGGTCGGGAGGAGCTGGACGTCTTCATGGGGGTGGAGGGACAGAAGAAGGAGGAGGTGCTAGGAAGACACTCTGAGCCCCTCTCCTCTCTAGGATGTCCCTCCTTCCTTGAGAGCCCTCCTCCTATACGGGGATTCTAGGTGGTTTCCAAAGCCGGAAGATGTAAGGGGCAGGCAGCAGTAACCTTGCCTTAACGTAGACACGGTGGTACCATTTGTGATTGTTTCGAGTTTGAGGATTTCCTAAGACCCTCAAACATTCGTAGCTCAGCTGTCATTCAGAACCAGCCGAGAGAATCTGCTTAGGATGTGAGTCCAGCTTTCTTACTCCTTTGGGAGGGGAGATGGGCTCCAAAGGCGAGTAATGGGAGAAAGGATAAGAGCTTCAGGTTGGCCCTGGTGACTCGGGGATGGAGACGTGTCCAGAGACGTGTCCAGACTCAAGCTGGCAACTTGAGTCTCGTCCTGGGCTCTAGGACATGTTTAGCCCTCTGTGGCGATCCTTATGACTTACCTGTGCAGAGTGGATGGTCCTGGCTTCCTTCCAGTGCTCCCTGCACCTTAGATCTTGTGTGAAGAGAGCCGGTGAGATCCCTTGGGTGCAGGAGGAGGGCTGTGGTTGCTATCTCTACTCCAAGGTCTTGGGGGAAAAGGACTGGGGCTGGGGGCAGGCAAAGGGGGCTGGCCTAGATGTCTGCTGGGGTCTCTTCTGGTTGTCACATTTTCAGGGTTTCTAGAAAAAGGCTGGAGAGAAGGGCAAAGTCTACACTCTCTGTCTCTTCAGTTCCTCCTTTCTAAAGACAGGCACTGGATGGACACAGTGTGATAAGGAGTCAGGCCCTGGAGACTCTAGAAATTGAAAGGGGACATTGGTGGAGGCCAGCGTGGGCAGCAGGTGGTGAAGAGAGATAGCAGATCCACTAGACCAGGAATGGCCTGCTGGGAACTGGAAGGGGGGAGCTGGGCCCAGGGTAGGAAAAAACAAACAAACAAAAACCAGACCCAAGGACCTGAGGATGGAGACCGCGGCGTGGAGGAAGAGAGAGGGAGAGCGGAGATTGGGAGCTGTCAGCAAGTTGCCTTTACTGCCCAGCCAATCTCCCCTCTTTTGCCGCCTGTGAGGAAGGACCGAGACATGAGATGGGCTGCAATACGGGTGTGTGTGCATGTGTGTGCATGTGCGTGTGCATGTGCGTGCGCATGTGGAAGAGCCAGGGCTTCTCCTTAGGGATGTGCTTTGCGTAGCTGGGCACTGGCTCCTGGTGATGGATGGCATTCTTGTCCTAGCACGCGACAAGGAGGATGCTGGGACACAAACGCGGAGGAAGTGGGGTCCAAATCTCCTCCTGTTGCCCTCTCCCTTCAGCTCCCCTCTAGACTTGGGAATAGGCCCTTGCTTCCATCTCTGGCCTCCGCCTGTGATTCAGCATGTCCTTGTCCCTGGCTAGGTCGTATAGTGCCCCCCCCTCCCCCGCCAGTTGAGCGGGGCCAAGAAGACATCCTGGTTCTTCCTCACTTTTGCTGGGCTTTTCGCTGCCCATTCTTCCCTTCTAACAATGACCCCCTTCTCCCGACTTTTCGCCTTTGCTCCCTTTTTATAGGATTCCTATGTTCTAAAAGGAATATACGCTCGCTATAGGAAACTTGGAAAAGCGTTCACAGAAAAGTGCATAAGAGAATAAACTCCGAACCTCGCTGGGCAGAGATAACACTTTGGTCCGGCTTCTTTTTCCTGGTCTGGTGCTTCGTGCAGTTAAGCCTGTATCTACTGTCCGTACGGTAGTCTGGCAAGCTTTTTCTCTTTATAGCGTATGTATTTCCCTATGCTGTTAAAGACTCTTCAAATAGGTTATCAATAATTTACCATAAGGAGTTGCCCCTATGTATTTGGTCGTTCAACTTTTATCGGACGGTTATTACCTTTTTTACAGTTTTCTTATCATGGTATTTACACTGTAATGAGGCTCGAAGTACGTAACTCTCTGTCTGTAGTTTGGATCATTATTTCTTCCCCTCCGTTTCAGCCTGGGAAGTGTTTCTACCCAACTAGGGTAAACTCTAATCCAGACCCCACCTGCAAGGCTAGCTCTGGACAAAACTGCAAAAAATCTGCACACTCTCTTTCGTAGTCCGAGGTATCAATCCAGCTCTTTCCCGGGACCTGTCCTTCCTTTAGCAAGGAGACAAGGAGACCCATTCGAGAAAGGTTTTTACAGCACCACCTATTGCTCCCCCCCAAAAAAATTAAAAAACAAAAAAAACCCACAAAAAGCCAGAAAAACAAACTCAACCCAACAAACCCAAAAGCTATCTGACGTTTGGTTGAGGTAGATTCTCTTGGCTTGGTTCTGTTCAGGGTGGGTTGGTTAATAGTCTCTATTACCATCTCCCTTGGGCCCTGATGGGCACGACGCTCTCCTCTGTCTAGCTGGACAGATGGACCACAGCGAGGCAAGGGCCACATTCTTCACTCCCATCCCACGCCCCAGTGGGAGGGTCTTCCTCAGCCCTCCCGAGGAGCTGCTGCCCCAGGAAAGCCCCACACTCGCCTCGAGCAGACCCCAGTTGCAGGTCAACAGGGAGGGGCTCACGGTCTCTTGGGGCAAGAGATAGACGTTGTGAGCCAGAGGCTTGGGCCCCAGATCGAAAGGGCATAGCTCTGTCCCAGCGGCTGCGAAAGGGTCCAGCAGCCCTTGGTGCGGAGAAACGCCCGGGCCAGGTTCATCGGGGAAAGCAGGCTCTGCTGTTCGCTCTTTCTGTGATGTTTGACTAGAGCACGTCGGTGTGCTTTCTCATTCATTCGTCAAACGTATATTGAGTGACTACTACGTGCCCAGGCCCCGGGCTAGATGGTGAGTAGGTTGAGGAAAAGAGTGTGACCTGGTTTCTCTTGAAGAAGCAGAACACGGGAGGGGGGAAGCTTCAGACAGAAGATCCAGGAGGTAATCGGGGGAGTGCATAGGAGCCGGTGTCTCTTCCAGCTTTGGGACGGAGCTTCTTCCCCCGCGGAAGGATTCCACTCGGACCCTGAAGCAGGGGCAGGGGTTTGAGTTGAAGAGGTATGAGGCTAGGCACTCCGGGCGGTCTGGGCCGAGGCGCGGAGGGAGTCGGGCGGGGCACGGGGGGCGGGGAGGGGCCCCCGGGGGCTTCCTGGAGTTTGTGTCCTCAGGTGGTAGGTTCTCTGACGAAGCACCTTCTCATAACACAGGAATCTGCTGGAGGGTTGACGTCAAGAGGGTGAGGGAGGAAGAGGACAGAAGGAAATGTGGAAAATGGATTTAAACCTTAGTGAGTAAATCCCTGGCAGCCGGCCTCAAGGAGCACGTTCTCTGGCCACGCCCCTTTTGACGTCTGGCCTAAGCCCCGCCTTGAGAAGAGGTGGTTTCATCCATAATGTGCCTACCCTGGTGCCTACCCTGGTGCCTACCCTGGTGCCTCGCTCCGCACCGGGAGCTTTCTGGGTGTCCCCTGGAGTCCTCCCGACAGCCCACCCCAGCCCCACTTCACACGGGGGGAAGCCGGGGCTTGAGCGTCTGACACGGGCTCACAGGAGAACACAGGCTTCTCAGGCTCGCACCCTGGTCATTTGGCCAGAGTGCCTCTTGATCCGGATGTGAAAAACCGATGCTCAGAGAAGCCGGGAGAATGAAGGTCACAGGAGGTGACTTTCGGCTCTGAATCCAGTGCTCTTCACACCCAGGGCAGGTGGGGGTGCGTGGGAGTGAGCAGGTGAGAGCAGGGTGCCAGGAAGGAAGGGGAAACGAGGCGAGGGGAGGACGCCAGAGAGATTTTCCCAGACATGACTGTGTTGCCAAGGGCTAAGGCCCTACAGTATCTGTCCTTGAAATATGCGCCAATCAACATTCAGTCTCATCAAATGGAGGCCACCAGATTCTGGACCTCGAAGACACGACAGCCTTGATATACCTTCCATGGAAGACGTATTGCTTGCCTCTAGTAGCCTGCAAGGAAGGCAGGGGGTGGGGGGCGGTGGATGACACTGTCTGGGGGGGTGTCTCCTCTGAGATGACAGGGTTGAACAACGGTGCTTGAGAGCATGGGTTCATGCACTCGGCTTGGGTTCGAATCCTGGGTCTGCCAGCCACCAGCTCTGTGACTGTGGGCAAATTCTTTCACCTCCCTGCCCCTGTTTCCTCATCTGTAAAATGGGGATAATAGTGCCTACCTATTGGATGGGTGGCCAGGATTAAATGAGTTAATGTGTGTAAAGTGCTCAGAATGTTGCCGTCCTGCCCTGGAGAAAATGCTGTGAGCGTTTGCTATGATTTCTCCACTCTGGTTGGGTACTTGCTTCTCGTGGAAATAACGTCAGGTTTTTCCAGCCCTCTGTGAAGCTGAGACCTGATAGCCACCATCAAAGTGACTCCTCTGGGCTTTGAGGAACCTGCCGTTGTGGCCGGAGCTCCTCTCACCCTGCAGCCCTCTGTCCTGAACTCATACAGAGTGTGAAAGTCCTCTTAATCCTAGACTCTTCGATCCAAAGGGTTCCCTGAGATCACCTGTCCAGATCCTTTGTTCTTCAGGGACTGAGATGGGGAACGTGACTTCTCCAGAGATGCCTAGTCAGCTCGGGGGCTTTTGCTGCTCTAAGCCTTTGGGTTCTTCATCCTGTGATGGTGTCCCCACAACCACAGACACCCGGCGTAGGAGGTGCCGGGGGGCCCTGAGGCTCGGAAGCCTCGGATGGAGGGGAGGCGGCCTGGGTAAGCAGCAGAGGTTTAATTAGGTTGCAGCTGCCACTGCAAACGCTGCTTGCGTTGGTTTTATCAGGCACAGTAGCGTGCAGGTGGGCAGGGCGAAGACAAGGAGGAGAGTCCCTTCTTTTTTTTGTCTTGGGGTGGAAGCTGTTGGAGTCCGTGGAAGAAGAGATACGGCACCTTGGGGAGGAAGGGAGAACTGACTGAGGGCGAGAGCAACTTTCAGCCCTGCTGGGCTGGTGGGCAGGAGAGGGGGCAAAAAGGGGAGAAGTGCCAGGTGGAGGGGGGACCAGGACGGGACTGGGTCGAGGCTCCTCCGACATCGTGATGTGCTTACAGGAAGATGGAGTTGAGTGCTGGGGACTGGCAGGGAAGGAGAGCAGGTACCGTTCACAGTTCACAGTCTCCTCCCCCATCCCCCTCATCTCCACCGCAGGCTGCTTAGGGGAGCATCCGTAACCCTCTTGTTGCCAAAGGGCCCTGCTGCTCCAGGCCCAGAACATGGGAGCCCCCTGGAATTAGAACCGCCCAGAGCTTTGAACCCATAAGTCTGGGATGGAGTCTGGAAACCTGCATCTTTAACAAGCTTGCTGGGTATTTCTGCTGCCAGTGGTCCGTGGACCACATTTGAGAAGCCCACTTCTGGAATCTGTAGTGTCGAACAGACTGTCTGGGGGAGGGCAGCAGGCAACCACTTGGAAGGAAGGACGGATGTTTATTCGACATCTCATTGACTATCTAACATTTGTTGACCCTGTGTTTCATGCCCTGTGCCAGGCCCTCTAGGAGCTGCGGAGGTGCTCTGCCCCCAAGGAGTTTGCAGATAAGCTAGGAAGACAGACCAGGACCAAATTACTCCAGTGTGACCCGGAATGGGTCAAGTGCTGTAAGAGACAGACCGACAATGCCCGGGCTCTGGGCTGAGTGTCAGGGAGGGCAGGCTGGAAAGTCTCACGGCACTGGGTCGGGAAGGTCCATGCTGCTGGGCTGAGGAGTTAAGGCTTTGTTCTGCAGGAGGCGCAGAGAGGTCAGACTAAGGCCCACGGAGGTCAAGTGACTTGCCCAAGGTCACACAGCTAGTTAGCAGCAGCAAGACCAGACTCCAAACCCACTCATGAGAAATCTCTCAAGGAATTTCAGTAGGGATGGAGATGATATGATTACAAGTGCTTTGGGGGCCTCTGTCTTGCATGTAAGGTGGATCAGGTGTGAGGGTTTTTATTTTTGGTTTTATAAAGGATGGCTGTGCTGGGAGTTGATGGCTACTTCAGGGATCAATTGTAAATGCCCATGTTCTAGGGCCTTCCGCTGCAGCGGAGGGATTCCAGTGGTGTTAGACTTCTTTGAACCTCCCACAGCTCGTGGTATAGGACGAGTGCCACCAGGCCTTTGCCGAGTGACTTTTTAGTGGAATCTGGAGAGAGATCTTGGTGTCCCTTGTTTATTGGTGATGAAGAGAACAGGTGGCCTGGGACAGGTGAGGCCCTCGTGCCGCTTGTGCCTCTGACTCTGAGGTCAAAAGCAGCTTTCAGGGGCGCCTGGGTGGCACAGTGGTTAAGCGTCTGCCTTCGGCTCAGGGCGTGATCCCGGCGATATGGGATCGAGCCCCACGTCAGGCTCCTCCGCTGGGAGCCTGCTTCTTCCTCTCCCACTCCCCCTGCTTGTGTTCCCTCTCTCGCTGGCTGTCTCTATCTCTGTCGAATAAATAAATAAAATCTTAAAAAAAAAAAAAAAGCAGCTTTCAGCTCTGTCTGGGACATCCACCCCTCCCCCACCCACTCTCTCCCCAGTTCACCCTCCCTGGTTCACTAGGAACTCTAGAAAATTTATGCCTCCCGGTTCACCCCTGGGAATCCACAGTCTGTAAGGGGAATATGCATGAGTCGGGGAGAGTGAGAGTGAGAGCCAGCGATGAGGAGCCTGAGGAGCCGGGCTGCTGACTCCCTCCCTCCTCTCCATTGTCCAGGACAGCTCTGTGGGTATATGTGGGGGAGGGAGGATGAAGTTTTCCTCTTGGCTGTCCGGAGCCTCTTGCTTACCTTCCAGGAGAGCCTTGGTTACTCAGTCAGTACCTTCCAGGGACAGCAAGGGACGTAGCACACATCGGGCTCCTACCATCCCCGGAGGCAGGTGAACTTGTTAGGGACGGCTGGGCAAGGCAGCCAGGAGCCTGGGCATGGGGCCAATCCTACAGCACCAGAGAGATCGGCTTTTCCTCCAGCCCTGACTTGGGTTAGAGAAAGAGCCCTGAGAGATGATTTGGGTTTGCAGTCTGGTCTTGGCTGCTAGCTAGCTAGCAGTATAACCTTGGGCAAGTCATTTGACCTCTATGGGGGCTCCGCTTCTTCAACTGAAGTATTTGAACAAGTTTTCTCCTTCCCGAGGAGGATGGGCCCCACACATAAGCTTGGAGATGTGCTTTGGGAGCTTGGCTGTGAGGGGCTCTGGCTATCAGCTTGGAGGGTTGGAGAGGTGGGATGGCTTCTCCCAGGAATCTCACCTCCTGATTGAGGACCTAAAGAGGAAAAAGAAGAGGAAAAAAAGACTTGCAGAGTTTACAAACCCTGACAGGCCTGCCTGGAACTCCGGCCGCGGGCCACACCTTCCCTGCCCCGGAGGCTTCTGTCTTGGAGCTCTGGTGGGGAGGCTCCCTGAGAAGATATGGGAAGGTGGAAGGTCAAGGTATGGAGTGGGGGTGGGGTCAGGAGTTGAGCGCCCGCGATACCCTCAAAAGCAGAGAAAATGCTTTTTTCTCACCCGGGACATGTGTTGGTGCAACACCTAGCCTTCCGGCTGCTTTCTGAATGTCCCCTTCCAATCCTTCCCGTGTGCCCCTTCCAGATCAATCTCCAAGCGCTGCCTTTGTGATGACCCTCCCCCACTCCGCCACCCAAAGCAAGACATTTTCAATTCCTTGCAAAACCAAAACAAAAATAACCTGTTCTGGTTCATAGTACCCGACACTGAACTTCTAAAACCCTTACTGTCTGTCTCACAGGTTTGGCGCCTTTCTGCTCTGTAACCTATAATTGTCTCTTCAAGGTTTCCAAGGACGTTGGAAACCTATTGATTCATTTTCTTATTCATTGCCTTGACAGACATGTACCGAGGCTTTACTGGGTGCCAGGCAGTGTGCTCTGAGAAAAAGGCCTCCTTGTGCTGCGAGGAGGGCGCCTTCTCTAGAAACAATGACAGACACACAGGGAATAACCAAGTAGCGTGATTACCACACGCTCTATGGACCCCCTGCTAAGGGGCTGCACGGGATGGGAATGGACTCTGGCCGAGGTGTGTGGTGGTGCCAATGGAGGTATCACAGGGGAGGAGATGTTGGAGCAGGGCTCGCCTTGAAAAATGCATGGGGATTGACCGGGGGCGGGGGCGCCGCGTGGCAAGGCGGGGGTGGGGGTCTTGGTGACCCAATGGACTGTTCAAAGGCATGGGGGAGGAGGGGGTGAGAGAAAGAGGGAGGGGCATCAAAAGGGAACGGCAAATATGTGGAGCACGGCGTCTAAGTGAGCACAGCAAGCTGTGACCCCGAGGTGAGGAGGGGCCCCATCCTTAAGGGTGTGTCTTCCTTCCCCAGAGCTCAGGCTCTGAAGGCAGTGGGGGCTCCTGAAAGGGCCTTCGGTTGGGAGTTGGGGCGGGGATGGTGGAGGTTCATATGGTACAGGCTTCTTAGGGGGCCACTTTCGCCATCTCAGCCAGACCTGATGAGCCTGTGGGCGGGGTGGAGCCGGGAAGGGGTCTGAACGACAAGAGTCAAAATTGGCAGAAAGGATCTCCAGTGGCTCTTCCTCTCTTGAGCCTCTCATCCCGCCTCTTAATCCAAGTCGTAGTATCATAGAGGCAGAAGAGAACCTGGAGGATCAACTCCTCTGCCATGACGCAATTGGGGAAAATGGAGGCTCAGTCAAAGGACATGCGTTGGCCAAGGTTAAGAAGAGAAATGGAGGCTGGAAATGCATGGGGCCCATGATGATGCGGTGGTTGGATCTGGAATTTGAATCTGCCTACTGGCAACTTTGTATCTGAGGGCTGTCTCCTCTCCAGTTCCAGAAAAAGAGGGAGGCCCCACCCTATTACATGGATAGGAGTTCAAGTTTGGCCTGGTCACGGGTGGCAGAGAGTCAGATAGTGGTAGAGCAGCTCCTTGGGATGCTATGAAGGTGCCGTCTTGCTTCAGCTAAGAGTGAGGCCGGAACTCAATTTTAAAAGGTGCCTTTAACAGAAAGTCCCTAGAGCGCTTTTGCTCTAATACTAGAAACAGCGATAAAAAGTCCAAATTTTGAACTTTTGAATCTACCATCTAGAAATACAACCTGAGGTCTGTTAGATACTTCCTGAAAAATAATCCAGGAACGAAACCATGATGGATGCCCCAGCTATTCCCAGCTAGAAGAGTCAGGAATTTCTGCCCTAGTCAGAGTGCACTTCGGAAGATACACTCTGAAAGCTAGGTGGTCCACGGCCATCGAGGGCAGCTGAGATAGAGCTGTGGAGTGAGAAAAATCCAGGCCGGTGTGTAGCTTAGGAGGGTCTTAAATGCCTGTAAGGCGTGAATGAACAGAACTCTCAGAATCCCTGGAGAAGGGCTCCGGCCCACCCAATGATTTAGTTTCTTGATTACCATAATTACGTATCCATAATGCATGTTCTAGGAAGTGAAAACAGCAGCCGGGTCCTGGACTATAATAGTCCAGGTCGGGGTAAGCCGTGTACAGCCTCTGACATGTTTCTTAATAGCAAAGGCATTGGGCACCCTGTAGACTGCTTACCTAGGCTGTCACCTATGTTTTGCTTTGTTTTGTTTTGTTTTTACCCAGCGTTTTCCAACCATGCTATAACGCGGCAGAGAGAAGGCGAGCGCATCCCAATGTAGGCCCTGCCGGTTTGGGGAAGCCAAGTGCAGCTGATGTGATTGGGACACACACACAAATGACGGATCTGGAGTTAAAGATCCTGGATTGGATATTTCAGTTGTGGTCAGCTGGGTTGCATCGCTAGGCTTCAGTTTCCTCATTTTGTAAAATAAGTCTTTGTAAGACGAGCGCTCTTTCTGCTTCAAGGTCATTCGACAGTTTAGTGCGGAGCGCTTTGGTACGGTGTTGGTGTTCGGTGTTTGGCCGGTAGGAACATTAGGTAGGACAGCTCAGCAAATGAGTCTAATTAGGTAAAGCGCCTTGTGGCCCTGTGTGTTCAATGAGTGGTGGCTTTTGTGTCTTCCTGGAGGGGAGAGCTTTTTTGTCTGGTTGATTTTGATTTGTTCTCTGGACACCATGGAAGGTTTGGACCATGGAAGGTCCAAACTGTGTTCCGGCATTTTCTCATCATTCTCCTTCTCCCCCCGGTGCCCCTGCCTGCTTTTGGTACCCTTGTGACTTCTGCTTTGGGAGCACGGAGCCCTGCAGCCTCACTCCTCATCACTCCCTGGGAGAAAGCGGAGCAACTGAGAAGGCTCATGGGCTACCACCCTCATTGGTGAGATGAGCTAGCCGGTCCAAGGAGACTGGTCAGACCAGTGAGAAAGCAGAGGGCAGTCCTGCTGGGGACTGAGCTTCCTGGGCGCTCAGGCTCACCACACTCTTCCTCATCTATGGCCCAAGCCCTCCCTGAAGGCATCCCAGGCATTGCCCTCTGTCCAGACTCCTTCCAAGCACCGTCCTTGGCTCCCTCTGACTCTGCGGCCAGTCCAGGGATGTCCACACTGACAATGTCTTCCTCTTCCTTCTGTCTGGGTTCCTAATTATCTTGCTGATCAAGACATGTTTTCTTGGTGGCTAGATCATGCTCAAATAGGGGTAGTCCAGTCCCCTACTTCTAAAAAACAAAACAAAACAAAACAGAAAGCAACCTCCTCCTGTCCCAACAGGAGCGATCATATCCAGAGATGCTTATAAGATCCCTTTCTCATGCACGGTGCTTAATGATTCCTCTTGACATTAATAACATTGCCCCTCGAGCAAAGCTGTGTATCATAGCATGTCTCACCACCTCCAGCCTCTAGTTGAGTCCTGTATGTATGTGTCTGTGCCCTCCACCGAAGGTCACCAGAAACACACCTCTGGTTACACAAACTTGGTTTATTGAATCACTACAACAAAGGAGAAAGGCACCTTATGGAGGATAAAGGCTGTTTCAGTAAGATGTTAGAAAGGACTTAGTATAGGATTTGGGCTCGTTTAAGTAATTTTGGGAGGAGGGTTCAAGGAAGTGGAGTTTGCTTTGGATTCAACGCTGCCAGAAGACATGTTGATTCCATGATTGGTATCTTAATAGATTTTCTCTAGGAGGCAGGGGGAATGATGCGAGACTCACACCATAATTGGGAAAGAAGGAGCAGTTACTCCTATTAATATTAGCCAGAATCGGATGTCTGGTCATTGCTGTGGCTTGGAAAATATGAAGGGCCAAGTGACAGTGCCAAGTCAGGACCTGTCAGGGGCTACATTTCCCTTCCTTAGTCCTCTCATTTGGCCAAGGGCAAAGTAAGTCTGCAAGCCATTCACCTATGATAGTCAGGTCTTCACCGTGGCCAAAGTTCTGCTGTTAGGGGGCTGTGTAGAGAATGTAGTCTGTAGTTGGACCAGAGTTAGTCTCTCCTGCTCTTTTGTGGCAGGGAGAGTTTCTTAACCTTCGGATGTGACACAGGCTACACAGTAGCTTTCAAGACTCTGAAAAGAATACACCAGGCAGCTCCAACACAGGCAATGACCAGAAACAGAACTTGTTGTTGGTTCTTGTAATTGGCCCTGAGGACAGGCGCCCAGATTATTAAATCCAGGCAATGAAAATGTGTCCCAAGCCCAACTGTTTTTTTTCTAGAGATCTCGGTGACTTTTTCCGTTTAGCTTACTTCTAGATTGTTCTGCTTGAGCCTGTAGCGTTTATATGGTGCAGCCAGAGGGTTTGCTGTAGTGTGGATTCCCTTGGGCTTCCTAAGAAGGAATTAAGGGCTATGTGATCATGCATGACAACTCTGGCTAATGGATTTCCATTTACAACGCTTGGTTTGGTTTCCAGAGCAGCACTTATATAATTGATGACATCTTACTAGGGTCGGGGAGGTTCTGGACCATCTTTTCCAGCTGAACTATCCCTTCTGTGGGAATTGCAGTTTGCATAGTATGCGTGAGGAGTGAGTCGGCTGTCCCCTCTGGCAGTCCTCCCAGGTAGTTTGTGTTTGTCTCTTTTTGGAAGTTTCTGGACATTCTTTTCAGGGAAACATGATCCACTGGAAGGCTGGTAATTTTAAACATCTGAAAATCTCTAAAATTGGTCCGGAAACAGGAAAACTTTGTGTGTGGCAGGTGGTATAAGCCTGATGTCCACATAAAAAGTAATATCCTGGTGGGGCACAGACCATACTGGCAATGTCATTTATCCCAAAAGGAGAGAGTCAGGTTTTTGTTTTTTGTTTTGTTTTGCTTTTTCCCTCAGAGTGCGATGCTTTCCTGAGTGGAGTTAAACAGCTTTTGCAAAGCAGGATGGACTGTCTCTGGAGAGAACGAACTATTGCAACAAGAAGATGCCCAACTTTAGTCTCCGTCTCTGACGGGCTGAATTTTGCTGATAGGGTTATAATGACCTAAACAGAAGCATATTCCCGATTGGGGCCAAGGTCCAATTTTTTTTAAACATTTAAGTTTGGGATTAAGTATATGAGGATCAGAAGGACTTGTGGGAGAAGATCTACCTTGTATAGTGTTGAAAGGAACAGTTGTTAAATGTCGCCTAGTGTCGGCAGTAGTTATGGGCTGAGGAAAACACAAGAGAATTTTATTTTTTTCTTCAGGGGCAGAAGACCTGAGGGGGTCAAAAATAACAGGATTTAGAGAGGGAGGCCATGTTGAGAAGTCTTTGAGTTGGTTAATAGAGCGTGTCGAAGTATAGCCCTATACAAAATTAGCGGTAGAGGAAAAGAAAAATGGCGAAGAAGAATCCAAATTAATCTTGTTTGGTGTCTCAGGTGGCAGTTATCCACTCCTCTGGTCAGCAGCCCATCTGTCATCTCAGGCTGAAGCTCTCCTTTTCTGTAGGCAGCTTTTTCATGAGGTTTCATAAGAACCCGCGGTGTGACGTCTTCCAGTGGAATGGGTGTCCAGTAGTTTGGTGACATCTGTCTTCGTCGTTGGGAAACACAAAGCCAGTGACCAGCAGCTTGGCATTTTCCTGCTGTGTTAGTTAACAGTACGTGGTAAGGTCTTTCAAGGCTCCGAGGCTGTTTTTGTCCTGCTACTTCAGAATACCAACACCCCGGACCTCCTGCTTTTGGGTCACACTGAGGTTGCTTCCATTGGGGCCACACCTAGGGTGAGACCCAGAAGTCCTCGATGTGTGCCTCTATTATGGAGTCCAGGATCCTGGGCCAAGGCAGCGAGAGCTTGAGCTGAATCTCATTGGAACCTCTGTTTCTGTTAATACCCCGTCACCAACATACAAAGTTGGATTTATTGACTCCTTGCCGTGAAACAGAACACATGTCACGGACAATGGTGGTGCTTCTCAGTGGACTTTTTTTCTTGTAAGTCCTCCTCGATTGATCCGGAAGCTTCTGGAAAACAGAACCTATGTGTGATGTTCCTTGTGTTTACTCAATAGTAGTACTCTCAATACTCAGCAGATGCCATTTAAATTAGCAGCTGGGTAAGGAAATGAAGGGATTTTAACCTCTTTAAAGAGAGGCCGGTTACCTGGCAGAGCTGAGAAATTACAGTCACTCCTCTTTCTCTGAGGCTGGAGGGGCTGAAAGGAAGACAGACAGATTCATCGGTGGGGAAGATGAAGATAGCACTCCAGAGAGAGCAAATCCCAAACTGGGACTCTCTTTCCGGTCCGTTTTCCAAGAATGGGAAGTTGAATTTCTACTTCTGGGCTGAATTGGGACCATGGCAACACTGCAGGGTGGGGCTCTTACCGGACAAGAGGGGCGGTGCCCCAGAAGGAAGGGAGCTCACAAAGCTGTCTCTCTGGAAGAATTGATGTGACAACAACAGCAAGAATAATTACGATATTTCTCACCTGTTTGTCTTGCTTTCGGTTGCTCCTTCTTCCTTTCTTCCCCTGCTCTTGAAAATCAACAATGCCATAAAACATTTGTGCCACTTCCATGCTGGGCATTGGACTGGGGTTATAAAGATGAGCAAGGCATGATGCCCAAGGCTCACTCTTTGGTGATTTATGGGATGGGGGGCAGTGGCAGAGAAGTGCTAATAACCAGATGACAATTTCCTGTTCCAGACCCTCTGAGCTCCAGATGACTTTTGGCTTCTTCTTTGGTTCTATGCAAGTACACAGAGAAAGAGGCATCATTTTGCTCCTTGAAAGCCAAGACGAGAGGCTCCTGATGGTTACTTGTGGCCATCTGGAGGGAGAGGAGGGACTCACATACTCGCGGTGTGGCCTCAGCCACCCATTAATTTCCAACGGCTCAGCACCAGGGCTCTGGAGGGATCAGATGGAGACAGGGTTGGAACAAGGAGTAGAGTGGCTCAGCGGTGGTTCAAGTTGAGTCAAGGCCAAGGTAATTAGGCTGGGAGTGAAAAATGGGGCAGCGAGAGTGGGCTGGCAGCTGGTGGAAGAGGGCGCTGTCCCAACAACCCTCAGGACTCCTGAGCCTGTTCTGATCCTCCCCGAGCTCCCTGAAATCTGGAGAAGTGGAGCCTGGGTGAGGGGAACACACCCCCTCGGACTGAAAGGACTTTCACCTGCCCTGCAAGACCCTCGGGAGGCCCCCGGGGTTCACTTCTTCCCAGGGCAGTCGCGTCCCTCCTCTCTACCTTCTCTCCCTCCAAATCCATCTTCATTAGTAACTATAAACGTCAGAGTCAGAGCCGTTAGAAGGCTGTTCCTAGATAAATAATGCTTTTCATATTTAATTTACGAGTAGTTCTGCAGCCTCTTTGGGGTGTGCTGGGTTAATTAAGAGCTGAATTAGATGGAGCTGCATTTCCCTAAGGAGACTCAATTAAACTCTTTCTGTCAAAAAAAAAAAAAAGAAAGAAAAGAGAGAGAGAGATGAGAGATTGAGAGAGAGAGAGGAAGGTAGTTGAAGAGAAGGGTCCCTGGGAAGGCACCCCCTTCACCATGGCCTCAACAGAAGGCCAGCTGGAGGGGAGCTCAGGATGCCTGTTGTTCTGCTTTTCTTTCTTTTATAATGCAAAGCCTCCTCCAGCCCCCGAGGCAGGTGGCCTAGCGCGTGCGGGGCGCGGGGAACTCAGCGCGGTGAGCCAGGTCAGTGCTTCTGGCTGGCACGGGGTTAAAGCCCCGTAGCTGGGAAGCCAGCCTGGAACTGGGCCATTTGCCTAGGGGACCCTGCCAGGAGCTGGATGTGGTGCTGGGGAAGCCGATCCCAGGTCTCGGGGCCAGGACCATGGCTCTGAAATTTCAACGCCCCCCTCCCAGCCCTTTCACCCTCAAACTCAGTCCCCTCTTGCTGGGGCTGAGCAGACGAGGGCCGTGTGTGTCCTGAGCATTTCATGGGTAGTCGACGAACTCTCACGGAGCTCTGCCGTCCAGCAGGAGGCCTGGAGGTCTCGCCGCTGGGGGAAGCTGCTGTGGCAGCGGGGGAGGGGGCGTGGAGGTCAAGGCGTTTCTCTCATGGCTTGGCAGAGCGTCAGCAGTTTGGCCCAGCCCTCCCGTTTAAGGGGAAGCAATAAGGCCAAACTCTTAAGAGTGAGTGGGTATAGAGGCGGACGCAGAATCCCTGGCTGCTGCCACCAACACACTCAAATATGCGTGTGTGTGTGTGTGTACGTGTGTATGTGTGTACATGTGTATGTGCATTCACAAGCACACACGCCCCTTTCATGGGCTCACAGATTCATGGAGGGCTCTTACACATCACCAAGCTGGCAGCCCTCAGACACTCGGAGGTCTGCGGGGGCGGGGGGCGGGGGGGGGGATGTACACCCTCGGCTCACAAGCAAACGCTCCCAGTCTCCTGTTGCCGCTTGCTGTACAGGGAACAGTGTCCCCGCACCCCTGGAGACCCTGTCGTAGACCGTGGGGCCAGATAGAGTGTGCACACTTTCAGAGTCCTAGACACTGCCAGCACCCTCTGTGTCCCCAGACATGTCAGAGGACCGCAGCCTGGCTCCTGACCTCATGGCCACATGCTCACGCTCCTGGTATAAGACTCGGGCTGCGGCATCAGCCTCTTTATCAAACGTGCTTGTACACGTGTGTGCTTAGGTGTGCAGGCGTGCACGTGCACACACACACACACACACACACTTCAGCAAGGGCTCAAGTCCAGACTGCTGCTTTGTTATGTAAAACAGATGGAACTCTCCTTATGACTGTCCCTGGGCCTCCTGAGCAGTTCGCTGTAGGATTGGCAGCCCGTGGAAAATGAACCTTCTCGTGAAGACTAGGAAAAGCAGAAGGAGCAGGGCTGAAGGGAGCCCTCGGCACAAGCAGGCGTGTGACAGCCCTTGACCCTGCAGACTCCCAGAGCACGCCGGCCGTGTGCTCCCTGGCCCATCACACCTGGCGCTGTGACATCTTGCACTCTTGAGGACCGGTTTCCCTCAAAGGGCGGCTCCAGCAAACCTGCTGAAACTTGGCCCCGCCTGCCCCTTAACCTTCGCCAGACCTCCAGGCCATGGGGGGATGGGAAAGCCCGAACCAGCTGGGAATTGCAGGGATGGGCGGAGGCGCTGCTCTGGCGCTGTCTGCGTTTACCTGGTTTCTGGTTTGTAGCTTCCCCTCCAGTTTCATGGCTAGGTTCATACTGGAGGACAGAGCTGGCTTCTCTGGCTAGTCCTATGGGGCTTCTGCCTGGGCACAGTTTTGTCCCCACCCCCCCACCCCGATGCCTTTCTGGTGTTCACCTGGAGACTGGCTCTCCAAAGCAGCGTGGAGGCCTTCCCCTCTGACCTGAGTGCTGGGAGGGCCTCCCCTGTGTACAGAGGAAGAGGAGCGACTTGATCTTGACCGCAGGGCGCAGGGCGGGTTGGAGGCAGAGGGGCTCCAGACCCAGAGCTCCTGGCTTCTGTCCGCCTCTTTCCCCGCCCTGGTGGCACGCGCCCCTGCTCTTTTTCCTCTTTGCTTTTCTTACCTTGTCTCGTCTTTATCGTATATAGGTGTATCTTGCTTTATACAAAAGATAAGTTCTTTTAAATGTTGTCTGTGAAGAGGGATTTCCACATCAAATCATACTGGGAAGTGCGTCTTCCTTCCCTAGGGGAGTTTGCTCCTTAGGCCCCTAAGCTTGTAGAGCTGTAGTTTCAAAGGGGCTTTACATGTTGCCTTTGATCCTTGCAGGAGCGCTGGGGATGGCAGGGTGGCCTGAGAAGCCACCCCAGAGAGGGCGGCCCAGCCACTTCTTTTTTTTTTTTTTTTTTTTTTTTTTTTTTTTT